>NC_079452.1:50976162-51093662 GCF_903798145.1 Danio aesculapii | reverse complement strand
TAATGCAAATTTGTCAAATTAACAATTAGAAATACTGTCAAAATATTCAAAATATTATTATTTTTTTATTTTGTATGTAATATAAGCAAGATTAAAGTTTGATATTAATGGCTTTTTGTTTACTTTTATACAATTGTTTAAAAATTACACTGTTTTTGCTTTGAAGTGGTTGTGATGACAGGTAATAAGATTTTAATCCAAAGATTTAATTCTGTCATCATTTACTCACCCTTCATTTGTTTCAAACCTCCAACACTTTCGTTATTTTGTTAAATACAGAACTATTGGAAACCTGCATCCATATTTGTTTTTACTACTATGGAAGTCAATGATTTCAGGTTTGTAGCTTAAAAAAATCTTTTGTGTTCAGCAGAATAAAGAAACTCATAAAGGTTTGCAAGTACTTGAAGGTGAGAAAATTATGAATAAATTTTAATTTTGGAGTGAGATAATCCTTTAAGGGGTTAAATAATTTTTTTGTTTTGTTAATGACTATAAATTAAAAACTGGTGTCTGAAATCAACCACTATGAACCCTATAGGATCCATGCATACAGTAAGTTTCTTTTTACATGTGAAAACAATTCAGAGGTCAGGTTGCAAGTTGATTAACTGTATTCCCATGAGGAACTGTATCATCCGTCTGTTCCACTGACACATTTTGCAAGTTAGAGTGCTGGTCTCAGACACTAGAGGGAGAGCTTGATATCAGTGCTAATACAAGAGTACATTTCAACATGAGAAAAAATACAATTAAAATGATTGTGCAAATTTGATACATGTTAAACAAAGACTGTGATATATAAGGCTGAAACATGTCTAGTCACACATTTGTAAAATAATGACATTTATTCTTATACATTTATTCTCATTTTCTTAAATCAGGAGATATTTTACACAAACTAAAGAGTTATGCAGCTTAAAATGGATTGTTCAGCCAAAAATTACAATTGCTAAAAATCTGTAAGCACTGACTTCCATATAGGAAAAACAAATACTATGGAAGTCAATGGTTACAGATTTCCAGCTTTCTTCATAATATATTCTATTTTGTGTAACATCAGAAATTATTTTGAATTCTTAAAGTATTAAAACAAATGAAGGGTAAGTAAATGGTGACATCATTTTCAGTTTTTAATGAACTATCCCATTAAGACAGAGATGCCCAAATTAGGACCCGCAGGCCAAAGTTGGCCCATGTTAACCTTTGATTTGGCCCCCCATGCCATCTGAGATTGTCATTTCAAATTTAATGTAGCCTTATATTTGTTTGTTTTATTGTTAAGCTACAAAAAACTATCTGAAATTAAATGTTTTAATGTAAATTATGTAAATTAATCAGATTTTGTTTTAAAATGTACAATGCAGAGACTTTGGTGAGCGAATCAAGTCAAATGCAGATTCTGCTTGACTAGTGTATTCAGCATTGAACTCTACTGTGTTATAATAAATTTGATTGTTTTGATTGCAATAAGTTTTAATTTAAAAAGTTATACTGCATAAGTTAATATGGTTCAAAGTAATGTTTTCCATTTATTTTTTTAATATTATGAATTGAATTAGGAAATTACCCATTGCAATTTTAATGCTACATAGTTTGGTATATTTATCTTTGACCCATGGCTGTCAATCATATTTGGTTTTTGGCCCTTCATACAAAAATGTTTGGGCACCCCTGCTTTAAGAGAAGCTTACTTAAAATCTAAATTATACAAAATACTAAGAAATTCAAAACATTATTTTCAATGTGACTTACGAAATTATGATTCTGATAATCAAATATAGTAGTTATATATATTAATATTCTATATTTTGTATAAAGTTTATATGTTAAATAGAAGCAGTTCTTTACTAGTAGACCCCACTGTAAATGTTCATTAACTTTTTCCAAGTTTGCACCAAGCTATGGCAGTTCAGGTGGGAAAAAAAACCTATGCAGAAATCAATGGCTTTTAATTTTGTTCTATTGATAAACCTTGATAATGCAGCAGTTGAACTGGGCCTCTGTCAGTGGTCATGGCAAGAGGCAGATGAAGAGTAATTGTGCCTTGACCCATATAAGACCACTGCCGCCACCTTGCTTGATCTCCCCGTTCGAGCTTCACCCAGACCTGCTTCCACGCAGACCTGCCTGTGGCAAGGTGATAAATTACACTTCTTAACTACCATTGATTACTTTGGGCTTCTCCACTTTGTGTGACAACTGTTCAGTCGTACCGAATAGAGCTTAATGGCACATTAGAAGGAGGAAAGTACACAGCCTCCCCAGCTTTGATTAAACCTGCTTGTTGCCTAATAAAGACAAACTGAAGTGTGCTGGGTCTAAGGTGGCTGGAGACCACACTGCTGGAGAACTGAGATGTGGGCCTGACTCTCACTGTACGCATTTGCTGGGTGTAATTAGGTTGTTTTTCGAACAGAAGTAATAAAGACAAACACAATTTAAAGGGGGTTCCTAGGAAAACAGAGATGTATGTATTGATTTAAAGTAAAGTAGCATTAATATTTATCTAATTTAGCTTGAAATGTTAGTAGTTTGATGCAAAGGTGGAGTATTTTGTCTTTACAAAATGCCTAATTGTTCAAAAATATTATATATTGTAGATTATAGTATTAATCAGTGTAGTGAAGGTTACGTTGAGTTAAGCTATATTTAAAATGCAGTTGAAATATTAAACTATTAGTGGTAGTGTAACTTTCAACTGCTTTATTTATGTAATTGATTACATTTGATTACTTAGTGATCACTTTTTAAATTAAATTTGATCTCAAATGCGTTTTACTGCTAATATTTTTTTAACATTTGACCAATTATGATTATATATCAGATATAATTATGTCATTATATTATATTATATTATATTATATTATATTATATTATATTATATTATATTATATTATATTATATTATATTATATTATATTATATTATATTATATTATATTATATTATATTATATATAAAATTCTTCATGTTGATATACTGTTGAGTCAGATTTATTAGCCCCCCTCTGAATTTTTTATATTTACTAAATATTTCCCAAATGATGTTTAACAGAGCAAGGAAATTTTCACAGTATGTCTGATAATATTTTTGCTTCTGGAGAAAGTCTTATTTGTTTTATTTCGACCAGAATAAAAGCAGTTTTAATTTAACTTTTAAAACCCATTTTAAGGTCAAAATTATTAGCTCCTTTAGGCTATATTTTTTCGATAGTCTATAAAAAAAACCATCACTATACAATAACTTGCCTACTTACTCTACAGTCTACAGATCAACCGTTGTTATACAATAACTTGCCGACTTACCCTAACCTGCCTAGTTAACCTAATTAACCAAGTTATGCCTTTAAATGTCACTTTAAGCTGTATAGAAGTGTCTTGAAAAATATCTAGTCAAATATTATGTACTGTCGTCATGACAAAGATAAAATAAATCAGTTATTAGAAATGAGTTATTAAAACTATTATGTTTTAAAAATATGTTCATTCCGTTAAACAGAAATTGGGGAAAAATTAACAGGGGGGCTAATAATTCTGACTTCAACTATATGTTTGTATGTAGGTTAAATTTTATCTGCATTTTATCTATCATTATGTTTATGTTTAGAAATGTGTTGAAAAAATCTTCTCTCTGTTAAACAGAAATTGAGGAAAAAATTAACAGGGGGGCTAATAATAAGACATCAACTGTAAATAGATATAAATATATATATATATATATACCGGGTCGACCTCATTATTCTCAGGCTATCATTGCTTATTACTATTGATCAGAGTTGTGTCAGTATATATTCAAGGCTAGCGTGGGCCAAAAAAAATAATTTTCAAGGAGTGCATCTTAAAGAGTTAAAAATATCAAAACCAACCAAACACATAGAATAGGAGATATTGTGTCATTCAACAACTGACATAAATATTAATATGTAAAACCATATTTAATCACTGTTTTAGATCATATGTTAAATAATTACATTTGTTCACTCTTAAATCAGGAGAACTTTTACACAAACTGAAAAGGTATGCAGCTTAATAGGGATTGTTCAGGCAAAAATGATAATTTACTGACTAATTTGCTGAAAATCTGTAACCACTGACTTCCATATACAGTAGGAAAAACAAATAATATGGAAGTCAATGGTTACAGTGTTCCAGCTTTCATGATTAATGGTAGAAATTAATTCAAGAAGTGCACCTTAAAGGGTTAAAAGCATCAAAACCAACTAAACGCATGGAATAGGAGACATTGTGTCATTCAAAAACTGACATAAATATTATTAAGAATATTCTTGCTTTTTAATAAAAACAATTATTCAGATGTAATTCCCATTTGAACTGTTTACATTTTCAATAGTTACTGTAATTCTTTTTTATTAATAGTTACAAATGAATTTAAATAAAATATAATTCTTTTTTGTCAATTATAATTGAAAATACCTAAACCAGATGTTTTTTAAGGGAACCACCATGTGACAGGGTCACATGCAAACAAAAACAGTCTAAAACGAAGCATTTGGTTTGTCACCCTTTTTCCATGTCAATCACTTTTTTTTTCCTGTCATCAGACCTCAAAACAAGTGTAAAGCCTGTTTGTTCCTCCTTGTAAAAGAAAATATGGGAAAGTAATGTGTACCAGCCTGGCCAACCTGTTCGCTCAGCCGTCAGTTTAAATCAGTTTTGACACTCCTGTCACTTTCCCTGACCCTGGAAAGACTTCTACTGACCTGGACCATCCTATTAGGGTCAAAAAGCAAAAACTCAGCACCAATCCAAAAACAAAAGCTGTAAACCCCTCATTAGAATAAGGAGAATGTCATCTCTAAAGGAGAAGTGCCAGTTGGAGAGGCTGGGAGCAGCTGTCTAAGAGATTGCCTTTGTGTTGATGTTTTAAGGCAGGCCTTCGGGCAGAGGTGTGCCCTGGCAGGTCAGTATGGCTCTGGGGTCGGGGCTTTTTGGCCCTGCCGTACCGCAAGCAATGGTGTTCTCTCAGAAAGGGCCTGGCACTGCTGTCATCCACAGATCATGTGAAACTGCCAAAAGTCAAGTCTAGTATCGAAGGGTTAAACTGATTAGCCATGCACTTGTGCTCCCTGGGTCAGAGTTGCAAGAACAATAGTTTGATTATGAAATGGAGATCTCTTTCATTGCTTGCTTAATATGGCCTCGCTTTTTTTTTTTCTTTCGCGCCTGACTCAAAAGAGCAAAAGTCAGATGGAGACCGTCTTGCAGGAGTTGAGTGGTGAATGTTTCCCTTCTTTTCGCAGCCTCTCCCTTCCTCGTCGCTCTTCTCCTCTCGCTTCCTGTGGCTATTGCTCCCATTTGGATAGTACCTCGCCCTCGCTTTCCGTCTCTTCAAGAAGGCACTCCCTGTCTTTCTTTCAGTCTTCCTTTCTTCTGGTTCTGTCCCCCCCTCAACCCCCACCCCTTTCATTCGCCCTGCTGGTCCTTCTCGCTGTGTTCTTCTCACTTTCGCCTACACTCCTCTCTGGGAAATGTAGATCTTTTCCTGACAAGTTCCTCGTAGACTGGAAAAGAAGCAAGGCCTCTGGAGATCATCAGGAATCTTCTGCCAAGAAATGCGTGGGAATGGTCTGGATGAGAAGAAGAAGGGGGCTTTTTAATTGTTTTTTTTTTTTCCTTCTTCTGGAATTAGTCAGTGGAAAAAATGCGGTGATTGTTCATTTATTTATCTTATGTAGAAGTGGGGCTGCGGATTTGCGCCTAAAAGGCTATGGCTGGTGTGTGTGTGTGTGTGTGTGTGTGTGTGTGTGTGAGAGGAGAGGCGAGTTTATGACTTAGCCGGGAACTTACATCCTTTGCTTAATTAAAACAATTAGGGGACCAATTGCCTCTTTAGCTGACTGCGTGATTATGTGCAAATGCGAAGTTTATGCATGTATACAATCAGCTGGCATTGAGTGCGGTACAATGGATCAATCAGGCCATATTTACAGCACCGTTGGATATTTACTCACCGTGTTTATGCACTTTAGAACCTGCTTCAGAACACAGCTGGAATAACACAGGCTGTACTTTTGGGTTCATTAAATGCACAATCAGATGGTTTCCTGACTGGAGAGTGGTAGAGTTCAGCTGTGAGGTAGAGGCCTCTGGAAGTTCATGGATGTCTGGAGACAGATGTTATTTTTGTTGGCCTGTGCGTCTCCTGATCTGTAATGATTATATCCCAGACATCCTTCTCGCTGAGAAGCGTTGCAATAGCCGAGAGCTGAAATCTAATGATTGATTTATTTAGAACGTGGATGGACAGAACGTTGAAGGTGATAGTCCATGGGAGAGCTGTAAATGAAAGTGACAGAGTGCACAAAAGTTGACATAAGAGATGAAGACTATTTTCTTATCTGTTTTCTAGACAGTAATCTTGGAAATTGCATTGCAGAACACCTTTTTTGCACTGACACAAAGTTTAAACAAAAACTTAAATTCTATTTGAAAGTCAGATTTTCACCTTGATGTCATTCCAAATTTAGATGACTTTCTTTTTTCTGTGTATCACAGGTTTTCAAAACTTATGCGAATCCTGAACTAGTTTCACTTTTCAATCAAATCTTTTCTGTGGATTACTGTAAGTGCTTTGGTTCATAAAATAAAATGTTGTAAAATTTACATTCATGAACATGAATTTTTGACAGATACATCATCTGAGATTGACGACTGTGACTGCTGTTGCTATCCCGGTTGCGTTGTTTTTTAGTATTTATCTTCAAAAAATCATTCATTCATTTTCTTTTCGGCTTAGTCCCTTTATTAATCTGGGGTCGCCACAGCGGAATGAACCGCCAACTTATCCAGCATTTGTTTTATGCAGCAGATGCCCTTCCAGCTGCAACCCATCACTGGGCAACACATACACACTTATTCACACACACGTACACTACGGACAATTTAGCCTACCCAATTCACCTTTACCGCATGTCTTTGGACTGTGGGGGAAACCGGAGCACCCGGAGGAAACCCACGCGAACACAGGTAGAACATGCAAACTCCACACAGAAATACCAACTGACCCAGCCGAGGCTCGAACCAACGACCTTCTTGCTGTGAGGTGACAGCACTACCTACTGCACCACTGCGTTGCCACTTCAAGAAATCACTGAAGGCATATATAATGTTATCATAACAATATTATGTGGCAATGAGATCGTAACTGTACTGTGCATTTACACTGTGGCCATACATACAAACATTTACACTGCCACTAGACTTTTCTGACAGAATGTTGTGGGACTGCTAAACAAGGAGTTAATATTATAGATAGTGAAATTTAACAGTTTTTATTTTACGGTAAAACACGAACGCGGTTATGAATGTATTAAAACATATGCTTGTTTGTCGTAAAAATTTTTAATAATGACAAAAAATACTAATTTGTGCATCTCCTTTCTTACGTGTGCAGCCATGCTGCAGTTGTAGATGGTGTATTCTGGGAAATTTTCATACCTCTTGGTTTCGAGTGTGCCCTAGCCCTTTCCGTTAGCCCTACGCCTTCAAGCTAAAGAGAATTGGGACACCAGGGTAAAGGGAAGGCTAAGGGGAAGATTTGGAATTGGGCCTTTGGGTTGATATTGGCTAAATTCAGCATCAGGAGTCACCAACTGCCCATAGAGCTGAATATTGAATGCACAAGGCAGCTCTCTGTGAGTTTCAAAGTAGTCATCTGATGAGACTGAATAAAACAAACTGTTATTGGTTGCTTTAGGTCAGAGATGCCCAATGTAGGGCCAGCAGGCTAAAGTTGGCCCATTGTAACCTTTGATTTGGCCCACAATCCCATCTGACACTGAGAATGATTGAAAGGGTTGGGGGCGGATGCTTTTAACACAGAAATCATCATTTCTAATTTGACGTAACTTTTTTATTTGTTTTATTGCTGAGCTACGAAATAAGTAAACTGAATTTAAATGTTCCAATTAAATGCTGTAAATAAATCTAAATCTGCGACACTACGCAGAAGACATCGGCAAGCAAATCAAGGCAAAACTAGTGTAATTCTGTTATAAATGAGGTTTTGTTTTTACTGTAGTAAGTTCATTATAAAATGTAAAAAAACTGTATTAGTTAAAATAAAGCAGTGTTTTCTAGTAATTTTTAACATTCTAATATAAATTAGGAAATTACCCATGGCAACTATGATTACCTTCGGCCCACTAGTCTCAATCAAGTTTAGTTTTTGGCCTTTCATAAGAAAGAGTTTGGTCACCCCTGCTTTAGGTAGTAATGCCTCTGCCACCAGTCTAAAGGTATGACTATGCAAGACCATGGTAGATCTTCATGGTTTTTAAAAATCCTATTTTGTCTGTATGAATCACATTGCACTAATTTGTAAAATTTTATCATAACATTGGGTTGAATTATCTAGATTTATGTTGATGTTGCTACAGTATTACTTGTAGTACATACCTGTCAACATTGGGATGTGAAAATAAGAGATGCCAGCTCCCCCCACCATCCAACCCCTCCCTCAAAAAAAAAAAAAATCTGTTCATCTGGAGCTGTTTCATTGTAAATAATGGCCAGTAATATGTTAATTATTATTATTATTTACAAAGGATAGAATAAATATAGTATACATTAAAAACACTGCAAATAAATGAGCAAACAGTTTAGCCTATTAAATTTAATAGCTATTATAAAGAAATTGAATCAAGTTATCAAATCTTATTAAACTTCTCTTCACTGTATAAATTAAACATTCTGATTAAAGAGCAGCGAATGAATCTCTCATTTCGATTTTTTGTTTGATTACATTAATCAGAGATGTCCACATTACAGATTCCACATTACAGAGATGTCCCTTAAAAATGCATAGATATATATAATAAAAAGCATTTGACTGCTGTCCTAAATTTTCTGCTCATTTAAGACATAATGTGTTGTGTTTAATAAAAAAACCCACCAAGATTGACATGTTTAAATGTTATTATTATTATTATTATTATTATTGTTGTTGTTGTTGTTGTTGTTGTTGTTGTTATTATATGTCTGTTCAAGCATGTACCCATAACCCAGTGTCTACTTTTGCTGCGCTTCAACTTGCGTGTACAAAATCAGTTTGGGAAATAACATCTATGTATCACTATAAGGAGTGTCCCCTGGTGGTTCGGCGGTATGGGTTGCGTATAGGGAGGATGGATCGGCTCTTAAATGTTTATTGCCACCCTTCATAGAAAGATACAAATTACAGGAAAAATACGGTAAAATACCTTTACGGGATGATAGCGGGATAGAATTGTAAAATACGGGAGAATCCCGGGAGGGTTGACAGGTATGTCGTAGTACATAATAGTAAACAACCCAGAAGACACCTTAATCAAAAAACACATTTAAAAAAAAATGTGAATCAATTTGATGTCAAAACTTTAACATCTGTTTGACATCCACACATTGGTGACCTTTTGACCACCAAAATAACAACACAAACAGTATTATACTGTAATATCAAAAACATTTTTATTGAACTGAGAGATTTAATTACAAATTTAAATTGGATTTTGTATCCCTTAAATGCATGTAAATGATATCTTGATATCAAAAAGACATAAAATTGACATCTAGTATTGACGGCAAAAACATTTGTTTTATTATATGTTTTTTGATGCCAGTTTAAGATTTTCTTGACGTGTTTTTACCCGCTGAGAATTCATTTTTTCATGTTTCAAGCTTTCAAAGATGAAATTGTCAAGTAAGTGACATAAATAATGGCATAACTATAGTTGTCTGCCATATGGATACAGTTAAAGAGTAGAAATAATAGAGTCTTTCCATATTCCCAGACTAGACAGAGAAACAGTCATCGAGACCCTACTTGCGCATCGCTTTCAAACGCTCCTCACAGTCTCCACACTGCAGGAGATCACCGGAGGTCAATCTCTTGTTGAACAATGTCACTTACCATCTTTGTTCCAAAATGGACTTAAAAGGGCCTTTATTGCAGACGCACAATCAGCCCCCTTTCTTATATTAAAGGCGCATGACACATCAAAGGTGGGGGGCCATCAGGAAAGTTTAGGGGAGATCAGCATCCAAGCAACTGTATTAGCACATTGTCCAGAGCTATGAATGAGAAGGAACGGCTCCTGATTTTCAGCTGTCAGTTCACTACCATAGTGGGATTGAGACTTTTGTTGTCAATGTCTCTATTTCCCAGGTGGCTAGTCAGATATGTATTGTGCACTATTAATCACTTTGATTTTTGATCGTTTGCTTAAGGGTTTTCATCATCAGTTTGGGGTTCAAATACAAATGTGATATAAATGCAATATTGCTTGTTTCTGTGAACACAGCAACCTTTTATTCTGCCCTTTGCTGATTTTCTTTTAGTGCAAAATGTGAATTGAGAAGGTCAGCAAGCAGTGTAACTAAATTACTAAGGCTAAGCAATGGGCGTGTTTATTTAATGATTGTTTTATTGCAATATACGTAAGTATCTACTCACAGTACAATAAACAGCCCTTGATATCATGACATTCAATGCAATTACATTTTACTGAGGCTATTTTCACTGTTACTTATTTTTTTATAGAATTCAATAATCTCCAATTTGAAAAAGACCAAATTCAATTTCACAATGTTTACTTTCACTTTTACTTGCTGGAAGAATTTTCCAACCTTTGCTTGGAAATCAAATTGAAAAGTCTTTGAAGCTTAACTGCATTCTGTAACACTTTATTTAGATGGTCCATTTGAGTATTAGTAGACTTTCTGCTTAATATCTGTTGATACTGCTGCTCAACAGACATTTAACCGACTATAAGAAACTTTGCAAGTACATGTCAACTTACACTAACCCTAACCTCAACCTAACAGTCTACTTATAATCTAATGAGAATTAGTTGGCATGTAGTTGCAATGTAACTTAAATTCAACAAATGGACCATCAAAATAAAGTGTGACCCTGCAATCTATTAATTATAAATCACAGATATACAGTAATCTTTCCTTGAATTTAGTCAACAGATGAAAAAAAATACACAAAATGTCCATGAATTCCTTTTTTTTTTTTTTTTTATGCTTTTAAATTGCATAATGGGACTTTGATATTTCCTCCAGTAAAAAGTGACATTTGTTCTCATTTTAGTTTATAGTGTATAGTTTGAAGTGATATATTGTGGGTTTGTGTCATATATTATTAGCAAGTTCAGGTTGCTTTATTGGCATGACATTTTCTACAGTATTGCCAAAGCATTTTAGATATGTATAAAATGGGCTATGTGATATATTACCATCATGAAATTAATAAAATAAACAGAAAATCAGAGAACATAGTAATTTTAAGTGTATATTATTTAAATAAGGTTAGTTAGTTGATTAACCATTTCTAATAGTATACAAATATTTCACAGCCAGTTTAAATGTCAATTTGTCCAAAAGTTTTGACTCATTTATTAAAGAATGAATTATCTCACTCTCATGGAGCCAAGTGAGATTTAAATGAAAAGATAATGTATGAACATACAATTAACGGCAGCTTTCAAAAGCAAAAACCAAATACCAGTGTTACGACCCAAAATCTTACATTTACATTTACATTTAGTCATTTAGCAGACGCTTTTATTCAAAGCGACTTACAAATGAGGACAAGGAAGCAATTTACACAACTATAAGAGCAACAGGGAATAAGTGCTATAGGCAAGTTTCAGGTGTGTAAAGTCTAAGAAGCAAAGCAATTGTAATGTTTCTTATTTTATTTTTTATTTTTTTGAGAGAGTACAGTTAGTGGTATAGCCAGAGAGGCACATCTAAAACTGGATTTATTAATGAAATCAGGATTTAAGCCAAACATATAAAAATACATAGCAGCTTGAATATGACAGATTGACATCCCCGTCGATATATTTTAATCTCATAAAATCAACCTTACAAAAAGTGACACAAAATTATTAACAAATAACTAGACAGGTAGACAGGTAGGGCAGCTAAACAAAACAGTTCCCTGACTATAGCTGTTCTTCCAGAAGAGATCTTACAGTACCTAGCATATTAGGACATTTAGAAACCCCAGCCAGATGCATTTTTAAGTGGGCACGTCTCTGTGGGTCTGCAGAGCACGTAGCTGCCTGTTGAGAGTGTTGACAGTTCTTGCGCACACTAAATGAGCAGTAGCCTACGAAATGGGTAAACAAGAGACTATTTACCTCTGGTTAATCAATCGCAGATATTAAGTTACCCTGAGCGGATATTGAAAAAAAGTGTAAAATTCCGATAATAATAGTAAAAAAAGGGTCTCCAAATATACTTAAATAGGTGGCCTTTATTGTACCCGGGCAGCCCGCCTAAATAAAGTCTATGCATGGGAAGCACTTGTATATATATATATAATATACAATATATATATACAATATATTTACATATATATATATATATATATATATATATATATATATACAGTTAGAATAGAAAGTCAGAATTATTAGCCCCCCTGAACTTTTTGCCCCCGTTTAATGGAGAGAATATTTTTTCAACACATTTCTAAACATAATAGTTTTAATAACTAATTTCTAATAACTGATTTATTTTATCTTTACCATGATGACAATAAATAATATTTGACTAGATATTTTTCAAGACACTTTTATACAGCTTAAAGTGACATTTAAAGGCTTAACTAAAGTAATTAGGTTAACTAGGCGGGTTAGGTTAATTAGGCAAGTTATTGTATAATGATGGTTTGTTCTGTAGACAATCGGAAAAAAATATATAGCTTAAAGGGGCTAATAATTTTGACGTTAAAATGGTTTTTAAAAAATTTAAAACTGCTTTTATTCTAGCCAAAATAAAACAAGTAAGACTTTCTCCAGAAGAAAAAATATTATCAGACATACTGTGAAAATTACCTTGCTCTGTTAAACATCATTTGGGAATTATTAAAAAAAAGAAAACTAAATTTGAAGGGGGGCTGATAATTCTGACTTCAACTGTATATATATATATATATATATATATATATATATATATAATAAGCTACTAAAATGTCACTAAATGTCAGAGATCAAGGTCTCATAATGTAGTTTATATTTGTAAATAAACAGAAAACACCTGAGAATCACAAAATACGGAAACTGTTAATTAACAGATATTTTCTTTCAGTGCAGGTTTGTTAAATTTTGTCTATATAAGTAAAAGACTGGAAAATGAATCAAAGAATTTTTATTTTTGATTGAACTATCACTTTTCTATCACAAAATTTTTTGGAAATCAGATCCACTCAGCAACGGCTCTTTTGGTGGCACTTGCCATTGGAAACGAGTTGCTGGCTTCTAACACGGTAGGCAGTGAGGAGTGAGAGCGAATTACTAATGTAAACCCATGGAAGCCAAGTGCTAAGCCTGTGCTATGTTTTGACACGCTTACCAAACAATAGCGGAATCTTCATCAATCTGGAGATCGAGGCCGCAGCTAAAGCCTCCACATGTGGCTGCACGGTATTGTGTTTAATCCAGAGAGTTTGCGAGGGAGAAAAAGAGAGAGAAAAAGGGGGCCCTGTATATTCCGCAGGGCCAGGGGTCTCAATCTGTGCACGGCAGGAAGCTTCACTGGGTGGTTTGTTTAGCTGGATGTGATTTCGAGTGGCAGGAGGGGGTGTCGCCCAGTCATAAGGAGCACAATAGGGCATACTTTCTCAACACAGTTAATAGGCAATAATGACGTGGATGGCATCCAAGCACCTCCGTGGCCCACGTCTTCAGATTAAGATACCCTTAGGCCCCCCGCACACCTTTTCGTTTATTACCTCACTTCATTTATCACACCAGCTCCTGCTTTCTAGAGAATTTATGCGTGCGTGGTGGGATTTTATGTGAATGCGCTGTTTTTATTATGCACATTGTTTGACCTTTGTTGGGAAAATTACTCGCGTTGAGGAAGGTAACTCAAAGCATTTCACACTGACTCTCACACACACAAACACACACTGAGGTACTTAGTCTGATCACCACCCTTATTTTACAGACTAGCCATTAAGCTACACTATGATTAACAGGTAATTGAGGTCATGAAAGTAATTTTACAAAGCGAAACAGTTCCAACTGCTTCCAACGTATAATCTCACCAATGTTTGGCCAAACATTCGGTTAACATATTGTACAAACATTGGAAGAAAAAGAAAAAAATAGGAGGGAAAAAAGCAGCTCAGGAGTATCACGTTGCAGGAAATAAGCACTCGCCCTCTCTAAGTAACTGATTCCAGGAAAGGTTGGTAGAGAATGGAGGAAAGGAAAAAAAGATAGGGAGCCAGGGCCTGGGATTTTCGAAACACTGAACAAGATAGATTCTCTCCAAATCCTAATTGGAGAACAGTTGATTTAATTGGTATCCATTTGGCTGACAAAAGAAAGCAAGGGGTAGTGGGCAGGCAGGGAAGGCCCCTTGGGGGATGTGAACATGGAGTGGCTCTGCCGAACGCTCGGGGACGGATCACTTCCAAAGACAAACCGTGGGAGCTGGCAGGACAGATTGCAGCGGGATGGGGAACGGAGGGGGGAGGGAGCGGCGGTGAGGGAATGTAGAGAAAGCCTTTCAGAGCTGAGCCATCTTTATTTTAGAAGGCTGAGCTGTTTGTGAGGCTCTAAAACCACTCTGCCGCGCTCGGGGAAAGAGCTTGTAATAGGACTCTGACCCAAGGAGGACAGAGGGGTTACGGTTCAACAGTCCCTGCAACCTGAGGCCTCTTACCGCCCAGACGACTAAATTAAAGTGATCACAACAAACTAGCCAATGCGCTCCGGATTAACTTGTCCACTTGGCCTTTCGCGTTTACTCTCCACTTTCTGATTAAAACAGTGACAAAAAAATGAAAGTCCCTATTATTTAATGGGATTGACTTGTTTTACACTGGGACAATTGAGCTTTGAGGGTCAGTTCACCTCAACATTTAAATTATGTCATTATTTACACTACAGTTGTTCCAGACCTGTTGTGCTCAGTGTGTTTTTTCCATACAGTGTTGGTTTGGACCCCATGCTTAATTTTATTATGATTGTTGTTGTTGTTGTTGTTGTTGTTGTTGTTGTTGTTGTTATTATTATTATTATTATTAATTATTATTATTATCAATTATATATTATTATTATTATTATTATTATTATTATTATTATTATTATTACTATTGTTATTATATTATTATTATTGTAGTTTTTGTTATTGTTATTATTATTATTATTATTATTATTATTATTATTATTATTATTGTTAGTAGTAGTATTACTATTATTAATATTATTATTATTGTTATTATTATTATTATTATTCATTTATTAGATTTTCAGCTTAGTGTCTTTATTATTATTATTATTATTGTTGTTGTTGTTGTTGTTGTTGTTATTATTATTATTATTCATTATTATTATTATCAATTATATATTATTATTATTATTATTACTATTGTTATTATATTATTACTATTGTTGTTTTTGTTAATATTACTATTATTATTATTATTATTATTATTATTATTATTATTATTATTATTATTATTATTATTATTATTATTATTATTGTTATTATTGTTGTTGTTGTTGTTAGTAGTAGTAGTAGTAGTATTACTATTATTAATATTATTATTCATTTATTAGATTTTCAGCTTAGTGTCTTTATTATTATTATTATTATTATTATTATTATTATTATTATTATTATTAAAGTTTTTTTTTTTTAATCATACATGCTGTTTTGGACCCTTATTGATAATTATAACATAAATGAACAAACTAAATAACTTTGTGCTCTACACAAAAAGAGTTACATGCTCAGAAGAATAAAAAATTAATTCTGTTATTATTTATTAAAATGTATGTAATTCCAAACTAGTTTGCCAGTGTTATGAAGCGGACAGGAGACAGAGGTAAGGAAACGTTAGGGTGTTTATTAAATGACAACAAGGAGCACATGAAGGATAGCCAGGAGGATCAGGAATGATGTTGGGGTCTTTTCCTCCGTGGCTGGGTAACAGGAATACTCGAGGATGGACAGCACACACCAGATACAGCTGACAGAGGATGACACAGACTTGGAAGGACTGGAAGACAGGACGATTCGGGAGGACCAGGAAGACTAGGAGGAATACAAAGAGAACAGGTAAGTAAATCGTTTGTTTTAGCTGAGGATGACTACGCTGAGTGGTCGCTCAGTTGTCCGCTTTCGTCGAGACGAGCCCGGACAATGAGCGACTGGAGTGCTGTGCTTTTATCTGGTGCTCGTGAATGTGATGCAGCTGTGTGCTCATTAGAAGTCAGGTGATGGTGATCTTCGTGAGTGGGGGTCGTGAGAGCCTGACCAATCCATGACAGTACCCCCCTCCCCAGGGCCCGCTCCTGAGGGCCGACACCTCCGACGCCGTGGTGGTCTCCCTCTGCCTCTAGGCGCTGGGAACTCAGGGTGGCTCTCATGAAACTCCACCATGAGACTAGGATCGAGAATATCAGCTCTGGGAACCCATGTCCTTTCTTCGGGGCCGTACCCTTCCCAGTCCACCAGGTACTCCAACTGGCCACCACGACGTCGGGAACGCAAGATCTCCTTCACTGCGTAGACGGCTCCTTCTTCTAGGAGCAGTGGAGGAGGGGGTTCCTCTTCGTGGTCAGGCTCTGTGGAGGGAAGAACAGGATCGTGATAGGGTTTCAGGAGTGATACGTGGAATGTAGGGTGAATACGGTAGTGAGAGGGTAATTGTAGTTTGTAGGTGACGGGGTTAACCTGTTCCACGATGGTGAAGGGACCAACAAATCGGGGACTTAACTTGCGAGAGGGCAGTCGCATGCGTATGTCCCGGGTGGATAGCCACACCTTTTGTCCGGGTGTGTATCTGGGTTCTTCAGACCTTCTCCTATCGGCGGTTACCTTGCTTCGACGGACTGCCCTCTGCAGATGTTGATGAGCCTCGTCCCAGACTCTCTCGCTCTCCCGGAACCAGTGATCCACTGCGGGGACATCAGATGGTTCGCCATCCCAGGGAAAGAGCGGTGGTTGGAAGCCCAGGACGCACTGGAATGGCGTGAGTCCGGTGGAGGGTTGCCGCAGTGAATTTTGGGCATATTCTGCCCAGCCCAAATACTGGCTCCAGGAGTTCTGGTGACCACTGCAGAAGGTCCTCAGGAACCGTCCCACCTCCTGAATCTTCCTCTCTGTCTGCCCGTTGGTTTGGGGATGATATCCAGAAGAGAGGCTGACGGCCACACCTAGGAGCTTGAAGAAGGCTTTCCATAGACGTGAGATGAACTGTGGACCTCTGTCCGACACAATATCTTCTGGAATACCAAATGACCTGAAGACTTGATTAAAGATATTGTCGGCAGTTTCAAAGGCTGTGGGAAGACCTTTCAGAGGGATTAGTTTGACAAACTTTGAGAATCTATCTACTATGACTAGAATACAGGTATTACCTTCTGACGAAGGGAGGTCAGTGATAAAGTCCACTCCTAGGTGTGACCAGGGACGGTTCGGAATCGGCAAGGGATGGAGCTTTCCAGCGGGTAGATGACGTGGGCTCTTGGATTGGGCACAGTCCTTACAGCCCTGAACATATTGCCTCACATCCCTAGCCATGTTTGGCCACCAGAATCGTTGGGATACTAGCGAGAGAGTATTGTTGATCCCTGGATGTCCAGTGCCTAGCGAGGTATGTAAGGAGTGGATCAGATCTACCCGGTGTTCAGGTGGTATGAACTGCCGATGAGGAGGGCATCCCGGCGGAGCAGGGGCTTCCGGAGTGGCAACGACTGGAGGAGCGTTCCAGGTGATCGGACAAATGGAGATGTGTTCGGGAAGAATCTTCGTTGGGAGTTCTTCATGATCGTGATGCTCGTGTAAACGAGAGAGAGCGTCTGCTCTTAGATTCTTGGGTCCTGGACGATAGGAAATGGAGAAATCAAAACGTGAGAAGAAAAGTGACCATCTGGCTTGACGTGGACATAGTCTCTTGGCCTCTTTGATGTATTGGAGGTTTTTGTGATCTGTGATCACCTGGAACGGATGTTTGGCTCCCTCCAACCAGTGACGCCACTCCTCCAAGGCTAGCTTGATTGCTAGAAGCTCCCTGTCTCCTATGCTGTAATTCTGCTCCGCCGGGCTCAACTTCCGAGAGAAATAGGCACAGGGATGCAGTCGGGGCGGTGTATCATGATGTTGAGATAATACTGCCCCGACGCCGGTGGTGGATGCGTCCACTTCCACCACGAAAGGAAGATTTGGGTCAGGATGAGTCAGGAGTGGGGCCCTTGTGAACTCCTTCTTAAGAAGGCGGAAGGCTGCGGCTGCTTCTTTGGTCCACTCCAGTCCTTTGGGTTTACCCTTGAGGAGATTAGTGAGAGGTGATGTAATCCTGCTGTAGTCCTTGATAAACCGTCTATAAAAGTTAGCAAACCCAAGAAACCTCTGGAGCTCCTTAATGGAAGTGGGTTCTGACCAGGATAGAACAGCCTCAATTTTCTTCCCATCCATACGTATACCGGTTTGGTCAATGATGTATCCCAAGAAATGAATCGACTTCTGGTGGAATGAGCATTTCTCCGCTTTGAGGTAGAGGTGATGTTCTCTCAATGTGTGTAGGACCTCCGCAACGTGTTGGCGATGTTCGGCCTCACTCCGGGAGTAAATGAGGATGTCATCTATGTACACTATTACACAGTGGTGAAGAAACTCCCGGAGGACTTCATGAATGAAGTTTTGGAATACGGAGGGGGCGTTGACCAGACCGTAAGGCATGACCTCATATTCATAGTGGCCAGTAGGGGTCACGAATGCTGTCTTCCATTGGTCCCCCTCACGTATTCTTATCAGATTATACGCGCTGCGGAGGTCCAATTTAGTGAAGACTTTAGCTTCTCGGAGCTGTTCCAAAGCGGCTGGTACCAGAGGAAGGGGATATCGGTATTTTACTGTACCGTTATTTAGGACCCTGTAGTCGATGCATGGACGCAGCCCTCCGTCCTTCTTGGCCACAAAGAAGAAGCTTGAGGCGGCTGGTGATTTTGAGTGACGTATGTACCCCTGACTCAGAGCCTCCCTTATGTAATCTTCCATTGCCTGATTCTCTGGAAGCGAGAGCGGGTAGATCCTACCTCTTGGCAACTGGGCATCTGGAACTAGGTCGATCGCGCAGTCCCATGGCCGATGCGGCGGTAGCTGGGAAGCTCTCTTGGGGCAGAAGACATCATGAAAGGAGCTGTACTCCTTAGGAATGTGGATAGACTGCTTCTCAGGAGGGCTCTCGACCGATGTTGCAAACAAAGAAATGGGGTTCCGACCTTGAAGAGGGAGATTTGGAAAACAGGCAGGTGTACATCCAGATCCCCATTTCTTTATCTCTCCTGTGCCCCAAGAGATGATGGGATCGTGCTTCACCAGCCACGGGCGCCCTAGAATGATGTCCATATTTGCACCCTCCAGAACCAGAAATTGAATCCTCTCTTGATGTAACAACCCCACTTGAAGAAGGATGTCTTCGCATTGTCGATGGATACGGGTCGAAGATCGAGTGCACTGGGTTATCGGTTGTATCTGGTATATATGCGAGGACGCCTCAGTACGGAGGTGGAGTTGACGACAGAGGGATTGGGAGATGAAGTTCCCTGCTGACCCGGAGTCGATGAGGGCTGTGACAAGGAGAGAAATAGAGGCAGTAGTTATTTGTACGGTGGTAGTAAGTGGTTTACATTGTTCAATATTCGTACTGAATACACTCACTGAAGTCCGAATGGGACGAAGGGGACACTCCATACGGGTGTGTCCACTGACACCGCAGTATAGACACAGACCCCGGGTCAGTCTCCTCTGTCGTTCCGCTGATGTCAGTCTTCCAGACTCTATTATCATGGGTTCTGGTTCTGGAGAGGCTGTTGACTCAGGCGATTGGAGGAGTGCAGACGAGGGGGTGATGGTGTCCTGTTGATAGGAACGGAGACGATCGGAACATCGGAGAGAATGTTGGATGAATCTCTCCAGACCCATTGTATCATCTAATGTGGCCAGTTGGATTCGGAGAGTGGGTTCCAAGCCGAGCCGGTACGTGGTCAACAACGATCTCTCATTCCATCCACTTGCAGCTGCTAGAGTGCGAAACCGGAGAGCATATTCCTGTGTAGATAGAGTACCTTGCTTTAGATGATACAGCTGCTCTCCAGCGGCTACTTCCCCATCAGAACGTCCAAACACCTCTTTGAAATACTCCGTGAAGGTAGTGATGGAATTCATGACCGGCCCGGCTTGGTTCCAGATCGTCTCAGCCCATTTAAGTGCAGGTCCAGAGAGTAGAGATACGATGTAGGCGATCTTCGACTTATCTGTGGGATATAGAGAAGGTTGCATTTCGAATATGAGGGAACATTGTAACAGAAAACCATTGCACTCCCCCGCTCCGCCTGAGTAGGGCGCTGGTCGGGCCATGGGACTGGAAGGAAGGGCCGAAGAAGAAACTGTGGAGGCGGAAGTGCTCGGTGCTGGTGGTGCGTTGGAAAGTGGAGCTGGTGGCTGTAGAATCCGCTTCAACTGGTCCACCAGCTCTTGAAGGTGATCGGGGGTGCTCATGTTGTCGTCGTTATGGGTCCGGGCTTCTGTTATGAAGCGGACAGGAGACAGAGGTAAGGAAACGTTAGGGTGTTTATTAAATGACAACAAGGAGCACATGAAGGATAGCCAGGAGGATCAGGAATGATGTTGGGGTCTTTTCCTCCGTGGCTGGGTAACAGGAATACTCGAGGATGGACAGCACACACCAGATACAGCTGACAGAGGATGACACAGACTTGGAAGGACTGGAAGACAGGACGATTCGGGAGGACCAGGAAGACTAGGAGGAATACAAAGAGAACAGGTAAGTAAATCGTTTGTTTTAGCTGAGGATGACTACGCTGAGTGGTCGCTCAGTTGTCCGCTTTCGTCGAGACGAGCCCGGACAATGAGCGACTGGAGTGCTGTGCTTTTATCTGGTGCTCGTGAATGTGATGCAGCTGTGTGCTCATTAGAAGTCAGGTGATGGTGATCTTCGTGAGTGGGGGTCGTGAGAGCCTGACCAATCCATGACAGTCAGGTCTTTCTGTCTAACACAAACAAATATATTTTAATACATTTCTCAGTATTTGCTTGTCCACACAGTGTTGCTTTGAAACCAATTGACCTAATTATAGCATATTAAAAAAACAAATTAAATGCATACAAGTTTGGAACTACATATGTTGTGAAATATCAGTTACATTAAAAATAAAAATGCTGAGATTACCATTGACCCTATAATGATATTTATTTATTTATTTATTGATTCATTCATTTTCTTTTCGGCTTAGTCCCTTTATTAATCCAGGGTCGCCACAGCGGAATGAATCGCCAACTTATCCAGCACATGTTTTACGCAGCGGATGCCCTTCCAGCTGCAACCCATCTCTGGGAAAAATCCAGACACTCATTCACAATCATACACTATGGATAATTTAGCCTATTCCATTCACCTATTGACCTTATTCTTCAATGCGGAAGTGCGCGTGTTTTTGCAATTGTTTTAGAATGTCCGATTCAGCTGCCTATGGGAGAAATGACTAGGAATAATAAACGGCAGAGAACAGTCAAACTACTTACTCCACAAACAAGTGTTTGCACGACAATACAGACAAAGTAGAATAATATGATAAGAAAATATCAGTTTGCAACACCAAGCAACAAAACAAGCTGTTTTTAACGTTTAAAAATGAATGGAAGTGAATGAGACCGGAAGTCTCGAGCCAAAATGATTCAAATGGCTGCGCCCACTCGTACGCGGAGAATAAGGTGAATACTGCATCTTTGGACTGTGGGGGAAACCAGAGCACCCGGAGGAAACCCACGCGAATGCAGGGAGAACATGCAAACTCCACACAGAAACGCCAACTGACCCAGCCAAGGCTCCAACCAGCGACCTTCTTGCTGTGAGGCGACAGCACTACCTACTGCGCCACTGTGTCACCTGATTTATTTATTTATTTATTTATTTATTTATTTATTTATTTATTTATTTATTTATTTATTTATTTGTTTATTTATTTATTTATTTGTTTGTTTGTTTGTTTATTATTTATTTATTTATTTGTATTTATTTATTTTAAAACAATTGTCTTCTGCTAACCAATTCAGCTTACCGATGCTTTGATGTATTCCATCAAAAATACAGTATAACAGTAAAATTTTATTCATTTAATATAACTGGTTACTATGTGTAGATTTTTTACAATGTATTTTGGTGTGTGTGATTCAAAGCCGAGTTTACATGTAGCAAGACAGAGTCAACATAGTTACAAATAAACAAGATTTATGCTGCATTGTTCTTTTTTCATTGCTGACTAATGCACATGACAAATAATACTAAATTAATCTTACTGTACAATAATAATGATCATTTGAAGTAAATCCTATTTGAACAAAGACAAAAGCTCTTATCTGGTCAACAGAGGTAGATGTGCATGCTCTCTTTATGAAAAAAAAAATCCTAAATTTAGAAAGCTGTAAGCATGTTTCATGGGCTGTGCATCTGTGTGTGTGTGTGTGTGTGGGATAAAGCGAGTGCATCTGTGGGCTGCCGAGGCCCGGATGTGCAGACAGGGGGAGACCCAGGTGCTGCACTGTTTTTATGGCCTCTGTGGAGAGAGAGGGTGGGGGACGAGGGAGAAAGGCAAACAGAGAGAGAGAAAGAGAGAGAGAGGGGAAGGGAGAGTAGGAGCTGATGACCCGGGGCCAGGCAACATAGACCTTCACTTCTGCCACTAGGGGACCCAGTCACTTCTTATCTCTTCCACTACTTTCACTGCTCTGCCATCTACTACTGCTACTCTCTCTCTCTCTCTCTCTCTCTCTCTCTCTCTCTCTCTCTCTCTCTCTCTCTCTCTCTCTCTCTCTCTCGCTCTCTCTTTCTCTCTCTCTCTCTCTCTCTCTCTCTCTCTCTCTCTCTCTCTCTCTCTCTCTCTCTCTCTCTAGCTCCACAAAACACACACACACAATTCAGATTCAGCCTTAAAGTACGGCTGCAAAAGATTGTTGGTACATAATAATTACTTAATTAAAATAGCAAACCAAAATTGGTTCAAAATATTTAAATTTGTGCAAGATTTTGTCATCTTATATGTAAATATTTGCAGTACATGTTATTACAAACGTTTATTTTGGATGTAATGACATTGTAATTACATTGCTATAACAATGTAATAAAATTGTTATACCATTATAGTTACATTGTTATAACAATGTAATAACATTGTAACTACATTGTTATAATGATGTAATAACATTGTATTTACATTGTTATAACAAGTATTTGTATATTTATACGTAAATATACGCAGTATATGTGTAATTACAAACCTTTATTTTAGTAATTTAATCCATGTAATGTTGTAATTACATTGTTATAACATTGTAAATACATTATTATAACATTTTAATGACATCTATGATAGAATGGTTAATGTGTTTTTGTATGTTTCATACAAAACAGTACAGCATTGTCACCTTAGAAATATAAGGTTCTATCTGACATTTTTGTCAAAATTTAGTTGTTCACTTATTCTTATTAAATGACAACTTATTTACATTATGTGATGTAAATTAGTACATTGTTGTAACATTGTAATTGCATTGTTATAACATTGTAATAAGTTATTACTAATTTTTATCTTGAATGTAATTACTATGTCTTTACACTGTAATACCAATGTCATTGCATGCAGTTACATTGTAGTTACATCCAAGATAATATTCATAAATGTAAAGGTTTCTTTGTATATTGCATGTACCGTATTTGTTTATTTATAGTTGTTTATGTAAGTATACACAGTACACATGTAATTACAAATGTTTATCTTATGGGCAATTACTGTGTCGTTACATTGTAGTTACTATGTAATTACAATGCTATAACATTGCAATTACCAAGATAATATTTATAAATGTGTTTCTGTCTATATTACAAGTACTGTATTTGTGTGTTTATATGTAAATGTAGACAGTACAGATGTAATTACAAACTTTTATTTTTCATTTAATTACATTGTTATAACATTGTAATCACGTTGTTAAAACATTTTAATATGTAATTACAAACCTTTATCTTGGATGTAATTACTATATCATTATACTGTACATACACAGTACGCATGTAATTACAAACTTAATTGCTATGTCATTAATTTGTAATTACATTGCTATTACATTGTAATGACATCCAATATTATATTTACAAACTTAAATGTTTCTTTTTATATTTCATGTACAGTATTTGTGTATTTATTTGTAAATTGATGCAGTACATGTGTTATCAAAAACTTATTTTGGATGTAATTACAATGTCATTACGTTATAATTACTATGTAATAATATTGTAATTACATCTATGATTGTATTTTATATGTGGTTTTGTATATTTCATGTACAGCATGTTAATTATAGTTATATACATTCCACAGTACACATGTAATATGTAATTACAAACTTTTACCTTGCATGTAAATACTATGTTGTTACATTGTAAATACGTCGAAGATTTACAAACATGTTTGTATATTTCATGTAGAGTGTGTATTCATAGTTAAATACTTAAAAATGCACAGTACACATGCTGTTACATTGTTATTACATCCACGATAATATTTACAGACATTTCTTTGTATATTTCAAGTACTATATTTGTGTAATTATAAGTAAATATTCACAATACATATGTAATTACAAACTTTTATTTTGGATGTAATGACATTGTAATTACATGTAATATGTAATTGTAAACTTTTATCTTGTGTGCAATTACTGTGTCGTTGCGTAGTAATTACTATGTCACTACATTGCAATTACATTGTAGTTACAGCCAAGATATTTATAAACAATTGTTTCTTTGTATATTGCATGTACAGTATTTGGTTATTTATAATTATATATGTAAATACACACAGTACACATGTAGTTACAAACTTAACTACTATGTCATTACATTGTAGTTGATTTGCTATTGCATTGTAAATACAGCTAATATAATAAACAAGATAATATTATAAACAAATGTTTCTTTGTATATTTCAGGTACAGTATTTGTGTTTTTATACGTAAATATATGTAATTATTAATTACAAACTTTTGTTTTGGATGGAATAACATTGTAAAGACAATGTTATAACATTGTAATTACACTGCTATAACAATGTAATAACATTCTAATTACTACATTGTTATAATGTTGTAATATGTAATTACAAATTTTTAGCCAAAGGAAAATGAATAAATGTATACAAGCTGAAGGAAAATGAAAGAAAATGCCGAAGGAAAATGAATGAATGCATGCGCAACCACTAATGTCAGCAACTAAACGATATGATTTTCTTTCGTCCAAAAATGTAATCAATCTGCTTATTTCCCATGTTATTAATGTCAAGCTGCATAAGACTGTTTGCACTTCGTATTATTTTTAAGTCATCCACAACCCAATTAGAACAGACCTGTTACCCCTTGATGTGTTTACACCCTTTCAATTGAGACCCTCTTCTTTAGTATATAATCCCAAGTGCACAATTGTTAGAACTGACCATCTTTAAGTAAGTTGAATTCATCACCCTTCTCCTCTCTCCTCTCCCCTAAAAAAAGAACAATGCTAGATTTATGCCAAATCTGTGTAAGGCAGCGGCTCGCTTTAATCCCCTCCTTACAGTATATGACAGCACTGCCCTCACCTTGCCAAGCACTTAAAGAGGCAATCTCTCAAAAACTCGCCTTTCAATTAAAGCCCTCGCGAGTGTGCAAAGAAGCCGTACAGGAGTTGGGGGTTGTGGAGAAGGGGGCAACAAGCCCATTCCTGATGTAAATGAAGAGATGCATATCAGCGTTAATCCATTGCTTTGTAGTCACAGCCATACCTAAAGTCTGTCTAATTTCCCTTGCCCTCCCCTTTCCAGCCAGAAGTGTATCGATCGGCTGTAATTGAAGTGTACTTGATAATCCGCAAGGAAACAGGGGAGAGGGAGACCTCAACTCTAACTCTGATGCACAGAGAATGGAGATGTGTGTGTGTGTATGTGTGTGTGTGTGTGCTGGCGCTGTGAGGGCTCTTAGGTATGGGCGGGTTGGGCAACACCCCTTTCACAATTTTTTCTCAGCTGATTAAACTCATTGAAAGGCAGGCAAGTGGAACAAATGGATACAAAGGTCTGCCAGGCAGCCAACAGCAGCACGGATTTCTTCATTGAAACTGCCAGCTCCAAATCTCTAAGGTTGTCTCTACACTATTACCCCACAGGAGAGCCTTGCCCCGAGCTCCCTTAACTGTATGAATAACCACAGCAAGAGGCACGATGCAGATTTGGAATCTGTAAATCCAATTTCATACATTTGATAACACAGCCAACCGTTGGAATTAAATTACCTTTTATTCATCCAGGTAAAAGGAAACTCGATGTATTGGGTAATGAGTTCAGTATTGGATAAAAATGTTGAGTTGATTCTGGGGAATGTTGTTTAAAGGAACCCCGGCTTTTAAGACTCGTATGGCTTAATATGATGTAAATGATGTCAATTTCTGAAATAACTAGTAGAAATAATTATTCCGTTTTTTTTAATCGTTTATTAAAACACATTCATTTTCATATTCATTCATTCATTCATTTTGTTTTCAGATTAGTGCCTTTATTAATCAGGGAATCCAGCCACAACCCAACACTGGAAAACACCCATACACTCATGCATTCAGGCATATACATTATGGCCAATTTAGATTCTTCTATTCACCTATAGCACATATTTTTGGACAGCGGGGGAAACTGGAGCACATGGAGGAAACCTAAGGAAACACAGGCATTGTAAAAAGTCCAACTTGAAAAAAGTTGAAATTACTTGTTTTTGTTGTTTAGTATGGCAAAAATCTGTAAAAATGTCTGTACAACTACATTTATCACAATTACTTAACCTAAATCAAAATTTAAAAGATCAAATTACAATTAAAAACCTAAAAATATCAAATAATAAATCGAACTTTCAAAATAACTACCCAAATGATAACTCAAACACTCACATGATCAAATAATAAATCAAAATGCAATCTCAAATGAGAAATCAAATGTACTAGTTTCTGGTTTCTCCTGATTACACACACACTGCTGGAAGCTCTGATTACTGGGACTATAAAGACACCTCATTCACACAGACTCTTTGCTGAGTCTTGTTTTCCCTGTGAAGCATTACAAAGCATTTTTTCCTGTTTGTCCTGCCATGTTTTGATACTTGTCTTGTTTATGGTTATTTTTGTTTTGCCTCCTGTCCGGTTTCTAATTCTGTATCTATTAAACGTTTTGTTAACATTTGTCTCTGTTTTAGATGTTTGTTTGTTTGTTTTTTCAATTGAACTATGTTTGTTTGTTTTGATGTGCTATATCTTAGTACCAACTTCCAAAAGAGTTTTTTGTTCACTCAACTTGAGACATTTTAGGTCAGTGCAACTGATGTTTTCAAAAGTTGAGTAAATGAGAAAAAAATTAAAGGAAATAAGCATTTTGGTTTTTTTTTGTTCACTCAACCTCAGGCATTCCAGTTCTACAGACAAAAAATGTTCAGTTGGCACAACTTAAAAAGTTTTGTTACAGAGTGCACTATAAGTGAATTGAATAAACTAAATTGGCTGTAGTGTATGAGTGGGAGAGTGAGTGGGTGTTTCCCAGGAATGGGTTGCAGCTGGAATGGCATCCGCTGCGTAAAGTATATGATGCAATAGTTGGCGGTTCATTCCACTCTAGCAACCCCTGATAAATAAAAGGTTAACCTGAAGGAAAATGAATGAATGATTCAATTAAAACATTTAAGGCAGCAACATTTTTGTTATTTTTTATTTTTATGGCAAAACAAATGGGAATACAAAATACTGTTATGATGCCATATTACACAGCTTTCTGTTGTAAGTTTAAGTCAAAGGGCAACAAGAGAAGCAATTTTAGATTTCACTGATGCCATTTTTTTCCTACAAGTTTAAATGCCCCTGGATATTGACTTGGAAACGTCACTGAAAAAATGGCAGAGAAAAGAAATGCTAGATGCTAAACTTGTCAATGCATGTCAGCATCTGTCTGTGTTTCTGCATCAGTTAAAGCCAAAACAGGCTCAGTGGAAATACATGCTTTAGCCTACATTTTTGTGAACCATGTGTTTTACTGCAGTTTCTAGTTCAAATAAATGACACAGTGCAGTGTGACGCAAACAGCTTTCGTTCCTTTTCACACTAATGATATTACAGGGAAATATGATAAACAAATAAAGTATTATTTTAATTGAGATATTTAAATACCCCAAAACCCCACCTGGCTCACCTGCCTATTTCCACATGGACAACTTTTACTAGTGTGGTTATTCAAGTCAAAAGCAACTAAGAGTTAAAAGCAATGTAAAATCTAAGTAAAACCATGTGACAATAGTGAACTTTTGTTTGTCTTTTGAAAACACTTTTTTTGGGGTTTAGGGAAGGGTGTGCTAGGTGATCTGTACAACAAGACCTCCCTTCTCCTTAATGTGTACAAAAGTATGTGCATGTGAAAGATAAATAAAAATAACCCTAGCCCTTACCATGCATTCACATTGCTGCCAGAGAGGGTGTCAAAGATGCCAGAAGTCATTCATTTTCAGTGTTAGCCAGTGACGAACTCTGGCAAAAGTGGTGCAGTATGTCTTGGGTGGTTAAGGCATCAAGTGGTGAGAGATGAAATTGGGTCAATTTTATGATAATGAGCTTCGACACAGTTTGGCAGCAACCAATCAGAATGTAGAAGTGCACAGCTTGAGAGGATTCCAAAGAAAGCAATGTTGTAAACTCCAACCACATTAAAATGACGTTGTCCGGCAGCAGTGTAAACACATAAGTCCCTTTCACACATACAGACCTTTCCAGAAAATTACTGTCAATTTTCCGGAAAGGGATCGTGTGTGAACAGGCCCTTTTAGAAAATACAGGTAAATTAATTCCAGCAATTTTCTGGAAAGAGAGGTTGTAACATTACCAGTAACTTCCAAAAAAGCTGCTCTGTGTGAACCTAGAAGGAAAGTTGCCAGAAAGAGCGCATTCACGATTAGAATGTGCTGACCTGAGATGTCTACTCCAGCGAATCAGAACATTCAGACGCATTCACATCCACGCTGTTTATGAAAATAAACGCCTTTAAAAAAAAATTCCAGACACATTTAGCTGCAAGATGTTAGTCCAGTAACATTTTTATGTTCCTTCTTAATGTCTTAATGGCAGCTATGTAAAAAATTATCGATAAAACACTTATGATAAACTGCTGCTTGTTTACCTTCAAGCTCTGCTTCAGTTGCTTGATGCGTGTACACTTTAAAAAGTGCTCCAGTGAGCACCAGCACACACACACATATTATGTACATCTCGACATGCAAAAGTGTTCCTCTATTTGTTTTCATCAAAGTTGTTGACAATACTTATCCATCCCCAGAATTTGCAATGTAGTCAAGTGAGTAAACATTTAGCTGCGGTTCGCGCTTCTGCCTTTAGAGGTCTCTTGGACAAAGCAGCTGCATGAATGCTAAAGCTTTAAATAATAGTGAAACCATCAACAAAAGCCAGACCACTTCTATGTTTACAAATACAATTTGTAATTTACCAGTATTTTGGAGTGAATGTGTGAAAGGTCTGTTCTGGAAAAAATATCTTGCCTGTGAAAACAGCGCTTTTTTTTATTTACCCGTGAAGTTGTTCTAGTACTATTCTGGATATTTACTGGTATCGCTGTGTAAAAGGGGTTTCAGACAGCACCCTGTAGTGGATTTGTATTCAGAAACATGCAAAAAAAAAGTACATGGCACACATATTTAACGTAACGCAAAAATGTAGGCTGAAGCACATATTTTTAGTGAGACTGGGCTGATTAAAGCTTGTATAAAACTAAAGCAAATATATATATATTACTCAGTATTTGGGAACGTTTAAACTAATGCAAAAATTGCACAGAATTTTATTTATGTGCACTCTTTTATCTCCACCTGTAAGCTTTTTAAGTATTGTGGTAGACTACAAGCCTCAAATGCATCAGGGCTAAAGTGGAGAGAACATACAGTAGACATAGGTTTTTAAGATTTTTTTTCTTCATTCACAAGCATCTTCCCATTCTTTTTCCCTCTTCTTGTCACTATAGGAAAGCATTGAGGACTAAAATCACCTCTCTGGTTGCCCTTTGACTGAAAATTACAACCAAAAGGTGGATGATGTGGCACTGTGTCACCATTTTGTATTCTAAGTTGTCGTGTGGGTTAAAAATAGCAACCGACAGCAAACGTAGATGCCTATTTGACGTCAATGGCACACCTAAAATAATGGCAGCCTCCGAAACTCAATATTTCATTGGTCTTCTACCGCATATTTCAATATTACATAATCATATTCAGCCATACATGTTCCCCTTAACAACATTCCACAGAAGAAAATCAACGTTTTTATCCAATACTGAACTCAACACCTAATCTCTACATTGAGTTTCTTTTTACCTGGATGAATAAAGCTAAATTAAAATCTAATGGTACCATTTTAGTAATAGACATCATTTACATGTTATTAAGTCATGCGAGCCTTATTACCTAGGATTCTTTTTAAAATACCACCACGCAAAGGATTGTGTAAGAGGAATGCAGGAAGAAGTCGTTTCAACAAGGTTTGAATGTAGACGTTACACAAATAGCGGATCAAAGAGGTTTTGCTTGAGTAACACGTCATCTGTCTATTGTTTGTTTGTAAGCAGGGAAGTGCTGGTGTGTTTCCTAGCAGACTTTACCCAGGATAGATGTCTGGTATCTAGACGGACCCATTCGATTCTGCCATTTTAGTGCTGCGTGTCTCATCCAGGTAGCTGGGTGCGTTTAAAATAGAATGGGAAGTGGCAGAAGGTCAGCCGTGATTTGGAGTGTAAATTGTTTCTGAATGTTTGATAAGTAGATTAGAGTCTTAAAAATATATGCAAACTTGCCAATAGCTTGAAAAACGTGTATACACATACTCTCAAAATGTATTTCTGGATGTAGTTATGTAATTTCTCTGAATGAGGTCAATGTTGTACTTGTTTTTTTGGAATAATTCAGATTTGGTGCTCAGGAAACTTTCTTTGATTTATGATCAATGTAGTAAACCATACTTTACTAATGTTGTTGTGGAAACGATGATCTGCCAATCAAAAGTTAGGATTATATAAGATATTTGAAAAAAATTGAAAGTCACTTACCAGATTAATAATGATTTGATCAGCTGTAGTCAGAAATTATGCTGTTTTTCTCTTCTAATGCTGTGTTCACACCAGACGCGGAACGCACTGATAAATCGCGCTATTCGCCAAAATAGCCGCGTGAACATTTGAGTTTACTCGCTTCATTCGCATGTCAAACCCCACTTCATTCGCGCGTCAAAATGGCTTCATTCACTCGTCAAATTCACTTCAGAACAGACGCGGATTCGCGTGATGGGCAGGGCTTCTGTCTGCCGGGTGACTCTTCGTAGCTAAATGGCTAACATGGATTTTATTAAGAAAATAGCAGTGTTTATGTGCTTTACGAAGGCTGAAAAACAGCGCCAATACGTTTAGGGCCGTGTCCGAGTCCACTAGATCCTTTCAGAGGTGCATCCAGCTCTGTGAGCTCATAAACTCCTCCAGAAACTTAACCTGGATGACGGAGGCTGAAGGATATCCCCCGGGACACCAACAACAGGCGCCATGTCACAATCATGCCCCCACAAGAGCAAGCTCCTGACTGGTTAACGCGGCGCAAATGTCTGCTTAAGTTCAGATTTTTGATCTTGAGCGATTCGCGCGAAACACTCAATTATCGCAGTGCCTTTCGTGCAATTCGCGCTATTCACGCCGCGCAATTCGTGTCATTCGCACGTATCACGCCACAGGATGTCTATTCGTGCATTTGCATTGACTTAACATGTAAATCACTTGCGCTTTACGCACGTTCTGCATCTGGTGTGAACACAGCATTAGGGCTTATTATGCTGTCTCTGTCGCCATCTTGTGGATGGACAACGTCAACCGCCTGCTCAATGAAAGGCTAATGGCTGCCAACGTTTTGTCTCTCCGAAATTTAAATATTTTAATATAGGCACTATCCTTATAAATAAACTGCATAGTGGTTATCTAAACAACTGTCGTGCTGGTAGACAAGGAAGACATGGATGGTTATTGTTTATCAGTTTTATTAAAAACAAAGTCACTCAATCAAAGTGAGGAAGTAAGGTAGTGGTGTTAAAGCTGTTAGCGATCTTCTTTCACAGCATGGTAATGTAAACATCTGATGTTAGCAATCTCACATACAGTTCGTTCGTGGGAACATCAGCAGGTGAGTATACAGACACAGCTCATCAAGTCAATGGCAGATCTTCTGGTAAACACTATATAAGTGCAAGCACTTCCCTTGATCAATGTGCAGGATCCCAAGACATATAAGGAACATCCGAGGGTGAGTATACCGACACACAGTTCATCAGATAGATGGTAGATCTTCTAGTAAACACCATGTAAGAAAATTCACATCCCTTGATCAGGATTCGAAGACTCACAAGGAACATCCATGGAAGAAGAGGAGAAGATGAAGGAGCGAAGATGAGGACAACCATCCGACTTCAATACCGGCCGATGACTGAGAGGATAAGGTGAGCTTTTATAGTGTCCTTTTATGAGGGGGGACAGGTGCTGGTAATTAGAATGCCGGTGAGGGTTCACGGGATTGGATGGAGGTGGTTTGTGAGGGAGATCGATGATTGAGTGAGCAGGAACAATCTGGGGATGTGACAACAACAACATTCTTGTGACTAAAAAAAACTCAAAAGTATATTATGTTGTCCAACAGCTGCAATATTTGTCAAAATGTAGATTGTCCTCTGCTTGTTACTGTATGTGGGTGGAGTAATACAAGAGGGTGAAGGGTGAAGAAGACTGTATGAGTTCTGTTATTTGCAGAATATTGCACGGCTATCAGCCAATCAGATTCAAGAACCAGACAGAACTGTTGTATAAAATACAATATAATATACAAATTAGTTGTATGATGTATTGCAGTTACAACTAAATTAGTACGCATTATTATTTTATTCACCATTAATAGGAACCATTATCAATAGTAAAGCACCAATGATTAATGAGCATAATATTATTATTATTTCTGAAAGATAATTTCCCATTAAAATATATGTATTTCTGTGTAAAAAATAATTTATTTATTTAGATAATAAAGAAACACATTATTTATTTGTCTTTTTGTTTATGTTCATTCATTCATTTATTATTCATTTGTTCGTTATTTATATAAAAAAAATAATTATTGATGAATTTGTTTGTTTGTTCATTTGTTAAATCATCTGTGCATTCAAGCCTGTACATTTCATTTTAAAAGTAGTTTAAAATACATTTAAAATAAAAAATAATTTCATGATAATACTCATTTTTACATTCAGATTTGATAGTGCATACATTTGATAGCGCCTTTTAATTATGATCTATGTACCTATAATCTGCACATAATAAATGTATCTACATTAAGTCCTCTAGTCCCAGTTATATCACAGTGGAAAGAGTGCAAACTAAATAGAGAGCTGATGTCCTGTTGCCAGCGAAGTGAATTAGACAACCGAAACCTCAGCCTTGCCAGACTGTTGTGCCGGTGTCCTTGATCATCATGCATGACATTTGGCCACGAGGACAACAGGAAATGACCAGGCCTGAATGAGAGCCACTGTGCGTCATGATGAAAGTGATAACACAGGCTTGCTTACACCATATGAGAGATTTACATTAGCAGATTGAGAAGCAAGAAAGGAAAAAAACACTGCTTTGTCTTAACATTAGTGTATTTATATTCACTAATTCATTTATTAACTCATTCAATCACTCATTCACTCATTCATTCACTCACTTATTGACTCACTTACACATTCCGAGTATATGGGTCACTGTACACATAAACTTTCCTTCCTTTCAATTACACATTCAGTCACTGACTCACTCATTCACTCACCCATTCATCCACGACTCTCTCATTGGCATACTCACTCATTGATTTACACATTTACTCACTGACTCATTCATTCATTCAATCACTCACTTACTCATTTAATCATTGACTCGTTCACACTTTGCATTCATTCACTCACTCACTCATTGATTTGCCTACACAATCACTCACTGACTCACTCATTCACTTGCTCAGTTACTCACTCACTCATTCACTTATTCCTTCATTCAGTCACTCACTCACTTAACTCATTGTACTTTGTCATGTCAAGACTTTCTGTAATTGCCTTCTTTTCCTTCACACAATCATCTACTATTGACTCACTCATTCACTGACTCACTCACTCATTGACTCACTCACACATTCACTCACTGACTTAGCCATTAATTCGCTCACTCATTCACTGACTCACTGACTCACTCATTCATTCACTCACTCACCGACTCACTCACTCACTCACAGACTCGCTGACTCACTCATTAATTCACTCACTCATTCACTCACTTACTGACTCGCTCACTCACTCATTGACTCCCTCATTCACTCACTCACCTACTCACTCATTCATTCATTGCTTACTGACTCACTAATTAACTCTATTCACTCACTCACAGATTTGCTGACTCACTCATTCACCCACTCACTCATTGGCTCACTCACACATTTACTCATTCACTCACTCAATCACTGACTCATTCACTCACTCACTCACTGACTCCCTCATTCACTCACTCACCTACTCACTCCCTCATTCACCCACTCACTCACTCACTCATTGACTTGTTCACACATTTAGTCACTCACTGACTCACTCATTCACTCAATCATTCATTCACTCACTCACCTATTCACTCATCAACTCACACATTCATTTACTCACTCGCTCGCTGACTCACTCATTCACTTACTCACTGACTGGCTCACTTACTCACTGACTTACTCATTCACTCACTCACTCACTGACTCACTCATTCATTCACTCACTCGCTCACTGATTCACCCATTCATCCATTGGCTTGCTCACACATTCAATCACTCACTCACTGATTCACTCATTCACTCACTCAATCACTGACTCACTCATTCACTCACTCACTTACTCACTGACTCCTTCATTCACCTCCTCATTCACTTATTCACTCACCAACTCACTCACACGTTCACTCACTCACTAACTCATTCATTCACTCACTTAACCACTGTCTCGCTCATTCACTCACTCACTGACTCGCTCACTCACTCACTGACTTACACATTCACTCACTCAGTTACTCACTGACTCCCTCATTCACCCCCTCACTCACTCATTGACTCGCTTACACATTCATTTACTCACTGATTCACTCACTCACTGACTTATTCACTCACTCACTTTCTCACTGACACAATCATTCACTCACTTATTCACTCACCGACTCATTGGCTCGCTCACACGTTCACTTACTCACCGACTCACTCATTCACTCAATTAATCACTGTCTCACTCACTCACTGACTCGCTGACTCACTCATTCACTCATTCGCTCACTCACTGACTCACTCACCCACTCACTGACTTACTCATTCACTCACTTAGTTACTCAATGACTCCCACATTCACCCCCTCACTCACTCATTGACTCGCTTACACATTCGTTCATTCACTGACTCACTCACTCACTGACTCATTTACTCACTCACTTATTCACTCACCGACTCATTCATTGGCTCGCTCATGCTCACTCACTCACTGACTCACTCATTCACTCACTTGATCTCTGTCTCACTCATTCACTCACTCACTGACTCTCTGACTCACTCACTCACTCACTCACTCACTCACTGACTTACTCATTCACTCAGTTGCTTACTGACTCCCTCATTCACTCCCTCACTCACTTAGTTACTCATTGACTCCTTTACTCACCCCCTCACTCACTCATTGACTCGCTCACACATTCATTCACTCACTGACATAGTCACTCACTGACTCACTCATTCACTCACTCACTTACTCATTCATTCACTCACTCACTCATTTATTCACTCAGTCACTCACTGACTCACTAATTCACTGACTCGCTGAATCACTCACTCATTCACTCACTGATTCACTCTTCACTCACTCACTCATTGGCTCATTTTCAAATTCATTCACTCACTCATCCACTCAAATGCTCACTGAGTCATGCACTCACTGACTCGCTTGTTTATTCACTCACTCACTGACTTGTTCACTCACTCAATGATATAATTTACTTATTGACTTTGTTACACTTTCAATCACTGACACGCTCATTCACTTGCTCATTTATACAATCGTTCACTTATTCATTCAGTCATTCATTCATTCCATCACACACTCACTTAATCAGAAGCCTTCCAGTGACCTTTTTCTCATTAACAACATTGACAGCAGCAAAGACCTTCCAGTTATAAGGCCTCATGCCAGCCCACAGTATGTTTTTGCCCACTCATACAACCACACACACAAAAACAGACACACACACATATGAAAACACACAGCAGGTAAATCAACATGCTCTTGCTCCTACGGGAGGACCCAAAAAATAACCATAACTCCCTTTTCCCCGCCTTCCGCCCCTTCTGACCTCTGTTTTTAAGTGGGCAGCAGGTAATTGGTGAGGCGGTTGCCCATCAGCGTGTGCCGTCTGTGTCATCTCTATTTATTATATTCTGCACGCACCCCAGGCAGGAGTAATCAATTTCACAAGGATACAGGCCTGATATCCGGCAGCGTCCGCATCATGAGGCCTGCCCTCCTCTTATCAACTGCACAATTGCTGGATAGAGGTCAGGAGCAGATAAACAGGGGTGTAAAGCAACTCCCCCCGCCCAGACTCCGTATTCGAACCCTACGCTGCTCGCAAACAGAAAGGTTAGGAAGGCGACGTTGGCTCGTCTGGGTGGGTGAACGGCGAATAAAACACACAGGCAGAGAGAGGCCATGACCCTGTAAGGTGCCTCTTGTTATGGGCGACCTTCAGAATTTTATCATCAGTGATCCTGACCGCTTCATAATTCGGCAGACAGAGTCATCTGTGAAGAGGAGTTTTGGTGTGTGTGTGATTGTGTGTGTGTGTACAAACATCTTCTTTCTGATTATCTCTTTGCAGACCCTTTATAGACCACACTGGGCTCTATCAATCTTAATGGTATCTGTTTCGAGCCTTGCTCCACATATTTCCACATGTGTAAAGGACTTATTTAAAATACTTTAGTGTAAATTGTTTAGTTATATTATACCTTTTTGATTGTTTGTTTGTTGAAAATGTAAACTTTACAAAAACTTATTTGTATAATTATTAAAAATTTTATGATATTACCACTGTAAGTAAGACTAGTACTGCTACTAAGTTTATGAATACAATGAATTTGAGTAGCTGTTGAAACTATGTTTGCAATGCTTATATTGTATTTTGCTTTGAAAAATTGCTTACATTTGGTTTGATTCAGATTTTTATCCAAATAAACACTCATTTAATTATTCGTTAATGTTTTTATTTGTTTATTTGTTTGTTTGCTTATATATTTTCTTACTGAAATTAAAATGTAGAGATAAATATCAAAGTAATTAGCAATATAGTGATATGGTATAGAAATATAAATAGTTATTAATATAATAATAATAATAATAATAATAATAATAATAATAATAATAATAATAATAACAACAACAACAACAACAACAACAACAACAATAATAATAACAATGTGTGTCATCATCATTATCATTAATATTATTATTATTATTATTATTATTATTATTATTATTATTATTATTATTATTATTATTATTATTATATACTGATAACAACAATACTTTATTATTAGTATTATTATTATCATTCATTCATTCATTCATTTTCTTTTCGGCTTGGCCCCTTATTAATCTTCCAGCTGCAGCCCATTGGAGAACACTCATGGGAGTGGGAAACACTCATACACTCTCATTCACATACACTTTGAATAATTTTTTTAGCTTACCAAATTCACCTGTACCACATGTGTTTGGACTTATGGGGGAAACCGGAGCACCCGGAGGAAACCCACACGAACACGGGGAGGACATGCAAACTCCACACAGAAATGCAACTGACCCAGCTGTAGCTCGAACCAGCAACCTTCTTGCTGTGAGGTGACAGCACTACCCACTGTGCCACCGCGTTGCCCTATTATTATTATTATTATTATTGTTATTATTGTTATTATTATTATTATTATTATTATTGTTGTTGTTGTTGTTATTATTATAGTTATTGTTATTATTATTATTATTATTATTATTATTATTATTATTATTATTATTATTATTATTATTATTATTATTATTATTATTATTATTAAAAAGTCCAAATGTACAGTAGTATACAGAAAGCACTTACAATGGATGTTAATATACAATGCAACAAGTTTAACATTAATTAATGTTAAATTAAAAATTAATTCCTTTATAATCTTTCTTACACAAATAACATAAATGAAAATAAATAAATTAAGTTAAAAGATAAGCAAAATAGAAAATGTATATAAAATAAAAACTATTTATTACAATACAGTGCAGCAGTTACATTGCAAGTAAATGTAGCCAACACGGGTATTCAGATGTATATGCATATAATGTAAACATTACGCTTGTTAAAGTGATTGTAGTGTCAAAAAGCACTTGCAAACCTTTTCTGTGTCAAGCCACAAGTCCAATTTTCAACTTCGTTGCTATGACAACATACTGTAACATCTTCAAAAATTGGCCCTACTTTCTTCCATTGTAAGGCTCTCTCTGTAACCTTGAAGTGAAAGGGGCCAATTTTTGAAAGATTTCAAAGCAGAAAACTGAAGCTTTTCATTTTATAAAACGCTTAGGCCTGCATCAATTCTTCTGTTTAACTGTATTCTAGTCATGCTTGGTGTCTTGTCCTGATGATGTACATTCAAAATGTACATTTAAATCATAATAACCTTAATGTTGATTACATCTCATTGCTATACTTTAAAAATTGTTGATTGCCATCATTACTGTCCATTGTGACAAACTCACCATAAAGCAAAAACAATAAAGTACTAGAAAACAACTTGAACTATTTTATATTTGTTAATTAACAGTAAAGCACAATTATTATTGATCACATTTAAACGGATAGTTCACCCAAAAATTTTAAATGTCACTATTTATTCCAACCCAGGCTCATTCTGAAAACGTATCGCTATATACATTTCTGGAGAGCGCCAAATACATCTTTTTTTGCAGTTTTTGGTTTCACAAATCCACCAGGGGCTGCTGTGTATGCTTTTTGAGATCTCTCATTTTTCTTGCGAGTGCCATTCGTGCCAGCTGTTCTCACGTAAATCCACCAGTGGCCTCTCTCGACTGAATGACTGACTGGCTGACCGTTCTACTGACCCACCCTCCTCCATCCCTAAACCCAACCAATAGTGTCTTCAAACACTTTCATAGCTAATACAACCTGTATATAATGTTGATAGTACATCCATCTGTAAATATTACCATAGTTTTTCTATAACTGCACTTTATAACTTATACCTATATCCTGCACTTGCTGCTATTGCACTGCTGGTTAGACCTAAACTGCATTTCGTTGCCTTGTACTTGTACATGTGTAATGACAATAAAGTTGAATCTAATCTAATCTATAAAAAAAGCACAGATTGACCAGTAACCACCCACTTCCCTAAACCCAACTGACAGTTTTAAAAAGCAATCCAGAAAAAGAAAAGCCCTTGTCTGATTTTTACCACTTTTTAGATTTTACAGCATTCTCACTCTGTTATTTACTTGTTTATTTTATTTTATGGCTTCTGTTTTTGTCTTAACCAGTTTCTGAAACCGTTATTCAATGGACTCGAACCCCATCATCGTGGTCATATCCTCTCTGCATCTCAAGTCCACCAACATATATGACGAGCTAACTGGACAAACTGATAACAGAGGGAAAGCCATCCATATGGAGGTAAGCGGTCAGTTGGTAAGCGCGAAAAGGAACAGTGCCATACCACCCTGTAGCGTTCGTTTTAAAGACGAAATGCAGCCATACTTCTGGCTACATAATTCACAATCTCCAGAAATGTATAAAGGGCTCTGTTTTTCAGAATGAGCCTATGTTGCAACATTCATCTTCCAGTTGTTCTAGACCTGTTTAAGTTTCTTTCATTTAATGAAAACAAAAAAAAGTAATTTTGAAGGATGACAGAAACTGGTAACCATTGACTTCCAAGGTATTTTTTATTTATTTATTTAATTTTGGAAGTCAATTGTTACTGGTTTCCAACATACTTCGAAATATCTTCTTAAAATATGTAAATAAATGTATTCTCTCAACCTACCAACATTATTTCCAACTTATATAACAATTTAAAAGCAACTCAATGGTAACCCAACACTGGTAAACACCGCTTAAACATCACCATCCTGCTATGTTCAAGAATTAAATGTTAGTGTAGTGCCATTGTTTCTTAATTTACCGCTGCTGTTATCGACATAATCTCTAATATCCACTTAGAATTCGATAATCAAATAAAGTTCTTGTAAGATGGAAAGGTCATGGTGCCATAAGTGGTCATTAACCATAGACGCAGCGATGTTTAGGGATCACTGGGTGAGTCCAAATCATGAAAATGTCATGCAGTTTGAATCAGCTTGAGTAAACATTCATTAGGTTGTGAGGCTGGCTGTGTAGACACATCCCAGGATTCTCTGCAAGCAGCTGTGTGTATTTGCAGAGGGGAATGGGGCCTGGACGAATATGTTTTGGCGGCTTTTACATTACTTTCTGGTGATGCTTTGTTTAAGCACCCCACCGACTTGCATGTTTTTTGTTTTTTATGGAGACGACAAATGCATAACATTTAATAGCATGCAGTGAGGCACTAAATTTCATTTAACGTTAGAACTAATTCTGACCATTTTTTAAATGTTACTATGTAATAACTTTTTTTAATCTAATCCACATCACTGTAGTACCCTAATGTTTCTTAAATGTGTTTATAATTTATTCCTATATTATATTCCAACTTACAATGGAAGTCCCTCTTGTTAAACTATATTTCTTTAACATTTTCCTTCAATTTATTTTCAACAAAGAGAAGCTTTTTGATACACATTTCAGTAATAATATCTCAATAACTCATTTCTAATGACTAATTTCTTTTGTCTTTGCCATGAAGACTATACATAATAATTTATGAGATATTTTTTTCAAGATACTAGTATTCAGGTTAAAGTGTTTTCAGCTTAGGTTAACTACATAATATTTGGGTAATTAGGCAAGTCATTGTAAAACAGTGATTTGTTCTGTAGACCAGTGTTTCCCAACCCTGTTCCTGAAGGCACACCAACAGTCCACATTTTCAACCTCTCCCTCATCAAACACACCTGAATCAACTCATCAGAACATTAGAAGAGGCTATAAAACCTGAAGTTAATGGGTCAGAAAAGAGAAACACCGAAAATGTGTACTGTTAGTGTGCCTCCAGGAACAGGGTTGGGAAACACTGCTGTAGACAATCAAATAAAAATATTACTTAAGGAGGCTAATAATTTTGACCTTAAAATGGTTTAAAAAAAATGAAATCTGCTTTTGTCCAAGCTGAAATAAAACAAAAAAATAAGAAAAAATATTATAGAAACTACTGTGAAAATTTCCTTGATCTGTTATATATTACTTGAGAGATATTTGAAAAAGAAGAAATATTGCACAGGAGGGCTAATATTTTTGCCCTAAACTGTATATATTTTGTTAATTTACAAAACACAAAGGATTTTTAGATCGATCACACAAGGAAATGTATGAATTCATGATTTAATTCATAGGAAAATGAAAGATTTTTAAAAGGACACCCAAATCCCACCCCAAACCCTTCCCCACACTGTGAGGTTTTTTAGCAAATTAGCCACTAAATGAAAAAATGTTTATTTAAAATTAAAGTTTGCATTGGGATTTCTGAATATTTGAAAGGCCTTAATGGTAATGTTAACATTATTTTAATTGTTTTTGGCTATTTTCTCTTGCAGATGTGTATACTTTAAGGTTTTAATTTTGCAACAAAATGCATATTGCTGATGTTTTTATTTATTTATTTTTTTAAGCTATTAGCTTCAAATTAGCTACAATAGCAGGTTCAGATGTTGTTGGTGAAGTAAAAAACTTCATTAAAATTAGCATTTTGTGGCCTGATGTTTATTATTAGCTATCCTAGCATAACACATTCATCGTATTTGATTCCAGTGTTGACTGCACAGGGTCCTGCATCCTTCCGAGAAATCCAGAGAAGTTATAAAGTCAAAAAGTCATAGATCCCTGGGGGTTGGGGGTGGGGGGGGGGTTATATTGTTTTTAACTATGAAATATTCTGCTTGAAAACTTAATTGTTGGCATTTAGATTTTCCACTGTCGCAAAAAGGCTTTGCTCTCCCATTTACCAGACACAAAGTGAGGTACAAGCATTTTGGACAGCAGCACTTATACAGTACAATTGAAATGGAGAAAAAGAATGAATGAATGAATGAATGAACGAATGAACGAATGAACGAACGAACGAACGAACGAACGCACAAATGAACGGACGGACAAATGAATGACATTTTACAACCTCAATTGAAGCTTCAAATGTAAATATGACCCGACCAAAAAAGATGTTCCGTTCAGAATGACTTTTATCTCCATTCTAGTATTTATAGAATTCCAGCAGCTCTACAGCTTCTTCTTGTGCATCAAAACTCAGTCTGAATTATATTAAGCCAGAAACACCTGCTACATACTAGTAGACAAGGAATTTGTGACATTTCATCCTTTTCAAGCTGGCCGTATGACAGCTTTGCAGGTTAAAGGGTTGATGAGAGTATTGCGCTCTCTCTCCTTCTCTCTCCCTCTCTCTCTTTTTTTCTCTCCTTTTATCTATCTCTCTGTCCCACAGCTCTTCCCTCCTCCCGCTATCCCTCATTCTGCCTTGACCATCCGCTCTGTCATTAAGCTGTACATGCTCAGGCTCTAAGACACAACCATATGGTGCCGCTTCATTGTGGATAGGATGACCATGATCTGATGAATCTTTCCTGGAAAAAGAGGTGTCAACTCTGCTGATAAACCAGGGCAAACTGAGTGTGTGTGTGTATGTTGTGGTATTAAAGGGTTGAGGAGGGAGAGTCACTGATGTGGCACCACCTAGGGGACCCAATAAAATAAAATATGTGATTTTTTTATTTTTTTTTTTTTGTTAAAGCATGTTGCATTATTTTGATGTTGCATATCATATAACATTTACTGTTGCTACGTTACTTTGGCCAGTGATCAGAAAAAGATGTTCAGGCTTGAAAAAAATGATATATTTGGCCTTTATTTAGACATTGATGCTAGGGAAGTGTCGATATAAGATCTAAGCATATTATGTAGTTTTGCTTGGAAAGTGCAAAAGAAAAGTAAATAAAAAGCTGTATGTGCTTTACATTATAAGAAACATGCTTATTAAAGGAGAAGCAGGAGAAGAATGGCTGCTGAATAAATAAAAAGAAGAACAATGAAGTGTTTAAAAGGAAATCATACTGTTATACTTTATATACTGTAAATATACTATTATTATACTTTATTTATTAGTATTCGAGCCACAATACATACATACATACATACATACATACATATATATATATATATATATATATATATATATATATATATATATATATATATATATATATATATATATATATAAATGAGCAATATCAAATGAGTAGCAGTGCAATATGGCTGTATATCGGCACTGTTGGGAGGCATGTGTTGGCTTGAGGCCATAGGCTGAGTGTCTTAGTGTGCCACCAGTGACAATATGCAGCCATTGCGTTTATACAACAGTTCAGCGGCATAATTGTGTATATAAAAAGAAAATGATACAATGAACAACTTTCCTCCGCCATTTATTCACATCTGCAGCTGACGTCAGAAGAGCAGAAACCATTGCTTGAAAGCACATCACTTTAGAACTACAGTAATATTTAAATGTTTCTTCAGCGTAATGTCTAAAGTGATGACAAATTGGGTGATTTTGCTGACATTTTAAGATTATTAGTCTGAACGGCATGAAATGCCATCAGTCTACAGTGATTTCCCAGTTTTTCCTCAGTTGCAATAGAGAGATCACAATAATTAACCCAGAAAAATCCAAATAACACTAGCAGATTACAATAGTTTAAATACATCACTGCAACATACAAAAGAGAAAGATTGACTTAAAAAGTCACTTACCGGTTTTATAATGATTTGATCAGCTATAGTTTGAAATTACATGTAGTTTTTCTCCTCTAAGGACTTATTATGCAGTCTCTGTTGCCATCTTGTTGCACAACCGTCTTTGCTTTGCTTAGTATGACAGACTGATGGCCGCCGAAGCATTGAATCTCTGAAATGATAAATATTAATAATAACCACTATCCCAGTAAATAAACTGCATAGTTGCAATCTAGACAACTAAATTCTCACCTAAAAAAACATACATTATGTTGTCCAACAGCTGAAATATTTGTCAAACTGTAGTGAGTTTATTGATCTGTTGTCACTCTACACTCTATAGGTACGTGAGCTGTCACTTGGGTGGTACCTTTTCAAAAGTTACAAATTTGTACCTAAAAGGTCCATATTAATACCTCAAGGGTACATATTAGTACCTAAAAAGTACAAAAGTGTTCCTCTTAAATTTTTTAGGTACTAATATATACTTTTGAGGTACCAATATGGACCCTTTAAGTACAAATGTGTACCTTTTGAAAAGGTAGAAACCCCAGTGACAGCTCACGTACCCTTATTTCTGAGAGTGTATGGTCAGTTTTGATTCCATGTGTACTTGAAATGCACTTATTTTGTTTGTGCATTAAAAAAAAACATCTTTGCTGCATTCGAGACGCAAGACAAGTGTTATGGCAAAAATTCTGGAGATATGAAAAAATAACATCAAGCTTAAGTTATTAGACTTATACTGGTACATACTACATATTTACTGCGGTGGCTGAGAAAGCTTAATGTGTTGCAATTTAAAACATATGCAATTACAAAAACCGCCAGCAAATTAAGAAAAGATCTTCATCTGTTTGACAGCACACGTGCTGCAAATCCTCACAACTCATGCGAATTACGCATGCCTAAATAACCATAACCTAAATAGCCAGGTCCGTCTCGTTTTAGGATCTCCTTGAAACAAATCTGTTGAGTTTCCAGCTATTTGAAAGTGTTTTGAGAATTATTAATTTGTTTGCGTATTTTTTTTTAACTTGTATGCGTTGTGATGATTTGCATCATGTGTGCTGCCAAACAGATGATCTTTTCTCAATTTGCTGCTGTTTTTTGTAATTGGCCACTCTCGGCCAATTTGTCTCTCGGCCACTGTAATTTACTGAATGTACTGTAATGTTGTTCAGTAAATATTTGTAATACAGTATACTAGTGTCAGTTCATACAAATACAAACAATAAAACAAACATATAAATAAATAGAAAGTTTCAGTGTACTTATTGTGTTCATGTTGTATTGTGAGGCACTTTTGTTCCAATTGTGATGGTTATACAATTATCTTAAGAGGCAGGTTTAATGGTATGGGTAGGTTTAAGAATGGTTAAGAGTTAATTGTTAGAGTCACTGCAAATGAAATCATGAGGAAGTGCAGGTATTTTTCAACATAAGTACAGAATAAATGCATATGTCTACAATAGATTCATTGACAAAAATGAAACATTTTAATGCAAATGCTAAGACTAAACTAGTGTTAATCACTAGAATCTTGTTGTAATGTCTTCTCCAATTATAATGTGTAAATGGTTTCAGAAGGTAAAAGTAAAAAACATATCCAAAAAACATAAAGTCAAAGTCTACAACATTTGCACGGTTATGCTTCAAGTTTGTACCTAAACAAATCAAAGCAACTGGTCAGCTGGTCCAGTAAGGGCCGTGAAGCTCACAAGTCTCCATAGCGGTAAAGAGCTTAGCAACATGTATGGAGGGAAAGCTGTTTTTTTTTTTTTAAGCTGTTCGGTTCCCCTCAGAATCCTGACGAGTGTGTACAATGGTGGGGCAAACAATGCTGGCCAGCTCTGCTGTTAAGACGTTTGGTCTGTCTGGAGGCATGTTTAGTATTCAGCTAGCAGAGCGTGGAAAGATAAAAGAGGAAATGTCTATCTCTGAGACCAAGGAAGCCCAAAAGAAGCCATCAAGCCCCGAACATACAAGTATGAATAGACTCCTCTGGCAGTGAGGAGATGGTATCGGCATCCACAAGCAAATTCCCCAAACAGATAAGGAAGCACAGGGCAACCAGTGAATTTATACGCCACAGGCACAAAACATGGGATCTTAACACATATAGAGCTCTAGTGTGAGCATGTGTGCTGGCGTGTGTACAAGTGCGCTTTTGTGCATCTGTTTGTGTGCCTGCGTGTGTATGTTTTCAACATATTTACAATTTGGAATTTTGTAATGAATGCACCTTAAAATTCAATATGTATTTGTTCATTCATTCATTTATTCGTACAAAATGTGTTTGTTTGTTTGTCTAATACATAAGCATGCTGACTACATGAGCATACTGGCTATTGCATCGCATTTTATGTCACCTTACAGATTTTTTAAGCATCTTATGCCTTGGGTGTTGCATTGTTTATTGTGGACCAAAATTTTAACAATTTATAAAAAATTTAGAAGGATCACCTTCTGGCCTTCTGATATTAGGCATGGTTTTATATATATATATATATATATATATATATATATATATATATATATATATATATATATATATATATATATATATATATATATATATATATATCTATATATATATATATATATATATATATATATATATTGCGATCATGAGTTTCGAAAGTATTACATCGCTTTGTAAATTCATTCATCATTCATTTTCTTTTCGGCTTAGTCCCTTTATTCATTAGCGGTCGCCACAGCAAAATGAACCACCAGTTTATCCAGCATATGTTTAATGCAGCGGATGCCCTTCCAACCACAACCCAACACTGGGAAACACCCATACACTCACATTCATACACTTCGGCCAATTTGGCTTATTCAATTCAACTATGGCGCATGTCTTTGGACTGTGGAGGAAACCGGAGCACCCGGAGGAAACCCACGTGAACACGGAAAGAATATGCAAACTCCACACAGAAATGCCAACTGACCCAGCCAGGGCTTGATCCAGCAACCTTCTTGCTGTGAGGCGATGGTGCTACCCACTGCGCCACTGTAACGCCCCCGCTTTGTAGATGTTTATTTTTACCATTTGATGAGTCTCCCAATACAGTTTGATATAATGCTTGGTCCCGGAAGATGATTCGCATGACGTCACACTTAATAAGCGAATAGGTCCTCTTTTTCTCTGGAGTGGGCGTGTGTGTTTGTGGCTGGGGCGGGACACATAACCAACAAGTGATGATGATCGGTGTGTCTGTGAACATGGTGCACCTAAAAAACGTGATGATTGGCTGATATAGAGCATATTTCCATCGTTTCCCCAATCAAAAGAAGAGTAGTGCAGGTGTTCACACATAAGCACATGCACAGTCAGTCACACACAACAACCAGGAGTCAGAACAATGGCAAATCCAACAAGTTCAAAGGTAGCTTTTGCAAACTGGAATTATAAGCACTACTTTTCCCTCATTCAGGTGAAAGGCAAAAATGTTTATGTTCATATTTGTAATAATACAGTATGTTGAATTAGATAGTTGTCTCTCACATTGTCCCACAACAACATTAAAATAGTGTAGATTAGAGTACAATGTTTTATATTTTTTAATAGTAATTAGATTTTTTTAAGTATTGCAATAGTTACTTTGCCAGGTAATTAGTTACTTTTCAAATTATGTAACTCAGTTACAATTACTATTTGTGAGTACTAACTAGTAAATATAACTAATTACTCTTTTAAAGCAACGTACCCAATACTGTTTATTATAATACTCTTGGGGATTTTGAGTATGTGTTAATCCCACACTTTAAATAAGCATCTACACATTATAACTTACAATTGTAATACCTCTGTCAAGTAAAATTATTTAATTCATTAATTCGTTCATTCATTTATAAACTTTATTGAGTTTACTTTTTTTCTTATTTTATTATATTTCTATATCATATTACACTTTTCTAATATAGCTTTCTAACATTGTCAAGTAAAAGTCATTTAATATTGAAAATTATTTCAAGAGTTCACACTTAGCTGATGATTGATATTAAAGCGTATTTGGCATGTTGTCCCGAGAGAGAGCCCTGAGCTCATAAGATCCGCGAGCCCGGGGCGTCCACCCGTTTGCAGGGCGAGAGGGGAGTTTGAGTTCAGGTAGGTCTCAAGAACTCCCCTGCTATGGCTAATGACAAATCAAGGATTACTACAGAGAGATATACTGCTGATTAAGAGCTCGTCTATGGTGGTTTGGTCAAATCACCCATGTCGCAAGTTTTTAGGCTGTGGGAGGAAACCAGAGAACCCAAGGGAAACCCACATGACCGCAGAGAGATTGTGTAAACTCCGCACAGAAATGTCAACTTGCCTGTTAGAGACTTGAACCAGTGACGTTCTTGCTTTAAGGCAACAGTGCTAACCACCAGGCTGCCCTGCCGCCCTATTGATGAAAAGAAAAGAAGGAGTAGGGATGGAAAGGGGGATTCTTCAAGCCGAAGATGATTGAGGTAAGGAACTGGTTATTTATAATGAGTTAGAAATCATCCGATTGGTGAATTATGCGTTAGTTAATGCGGATGTCAATGATAAGCACGTGATCCTCTCGAAATTAGCCAATAAACAAAAATTTCACTTAATTGATTCCATTTTGTTGCTCACATTGAAGGAAAACCCCTAATTCATTTTCTTTGAATTGAACTGCCAACTTATCCAGCATATGTTTTACGCAGCGGATGCCCTTCCAGCTGCAACCCATCACTGGGAAACATCCATACGCACTCATTCACACATATACACTACGGACAATTTAGCCTACCCAATTCACCTATACCACATGTTTTTGGACTTGTGGGGGAAACCGGAGCACCCGGAGGAAACCCACGCAAACACGGGGAGAACATGCAAACTCCACACAGAAACGCCAACTGACCCAGCCAAAACTCGAACCAGCTCCTTCTTGCTGTGAGGCAAACGTGCTTCACACTGTGCAACCGTGCAGTCCTCTTATATTTAAGAAATATATATTGAAATATTCATTACTTGTATAGTTTATTTTACATTGTTTGTACTTTTATTTTTTATCATGTTCACACTTTTAATTTTCCACTCACACAACCACCACAGACATTGTGTTCAGTGACAGTTACTATGTCCACATGTCTCTTCAACCCACAACACAGCTAAAAAAAAGGCTTGAAGTGGCTGAATTTGACACGAGTCCATTCCGATAACACATGGCTCTTCCAGAATATTTCATTTGATTTGACTAGTCCTTTTTCAGGATATTAATCTATTTGAAGCGACCTACTGACCTATAAAACAGCAAAGCCAACTGTAGGACAGAAGACCATAAGCTCATTTACTGCTGAGAGATATGAAAAACCAGATTAGTGCTGTAATTATATTTAATGGGCCAAATAGATAAACAAATAAATAAATAAAACATTCAAATGCATGTAAATATGAAGTTTTAATGAATTTTTAGTGGGATTTATTTCTGATAATATATGTAAGTGTGTGTTTGCGTGTTTGGGTGTGTGTTTTTATTGTGAGGGTGACAGAAGGATCCACGATTTTGGATCAAACATTTTTTGGCACACTTTTCTCTTTAATGGGCCTCACTGAGCTAACATGTAATCACTATAAATGCCAACTTTATGTACTGATCATATTATCGCCACAGGCAGCTAAAGCCTAATCAGATGAGTGCTGTAGATCACACAGCCTTCGTGTTTTCACTCATCTGAGCATGAAGAACATTTAACACCTTTCTAGATAAACAAAAATGAAGAAAAAAAAGTGCATCTGAAAGCAATAATGCTCAAAAAAAAAAAATCAGCCCAAGCTCATGAGAAATATGTGGCTCAGACTATATCGGAAAATGTAAAATATGCTTCTCAGGGTACAAACATTTTCACGTTTCTTATGACAAATCCACTAGAGGGCACTGTCTACGTTTTTGCAAATCTGAAACACAATACTTACTTAATACTGAAATACAATACCAGTACTTTCATTTTGTTATATGTTTAGATACACATCTTTCTTATCCATGTCCACATGAAGGTATTACTTGCCATATCACCTAGCAAACCACTGATATAAATGCTTCCCTAAACCCAACCAACAGTGTTTTCAAAAACAAATAAAAGAGAAAAGTTTTAGCTTGATTTTGCATTGCTACATTGTACATAATTGTATTGACTACATTGGAAAATGTAAAATGCGTTTCTCTGGGCACAATTTTTTCATGTTTCTTATGACAAATCCACTAGAGGGCACTGTCTACATTTTTGCAAATCTGAAATACATTACTTAGGATTGCTTTTGTTATATGTTTTTTTAGATACACATCCGTCTTGTCCACATCCATGTGATGGTGGTGCTTGTCAGATCACCTAGCGAACAACTGATGTAAAACCTTCCCTAAACCCAACCAATAGTGTTTTCAAAAGCAAATATAAGAGAAAAGTTTTACCTTGATTTTAAATAGTTTTTATCTCTCTTGTGAATTCATGCTTCACTGGACTCGAACCCAAGCAATCAGCATTACAAGAAAATGTGTAATATTTTGACAAACTGAATTTAATAGGATCCGTTTTGCTTGATTTTTCTTTTGTATTATAAATTTTTTTTTTTGTTTTGTTTTTTTTTTTTTTTTCACAGTCCAAATATTTAGAACAGCCTAAAACATGACAATACCTGGCAATTTTGAGAAGAAGAAATGAGCTTTAACCAATCCATACTTACTGCAAAAAATATTGCCTACAGCTAGGTGTACATCTATTGATTGTACATATTGCTGTCAACATGCTGTTGTATTTTGCACTGTCTGTATTTTGCAATGTCGTTGTATTTGCACTATCTGTATTTTGCACTGTCTGGAGCCAGCACCTAAGCTTTTTACTCATCACAGCACACGTGCTGCTGATGATGTGACAATAAAAGTGATTTGATTTGATTTGATTTGAGCAATATATGCATGTTTCGTTCAGGTTAGTGGCATTATTTATGTTCTGCTTTCCAACATGGCCAACTGCATCATGGAAACACTCTATACTTAAGACTGCAATAACTATAGATTTAATGAGTTGACAAGTGCGTGTGTGAATGGAATAATTAATGTAAGCTACTGTACTTTGTAAACTTTATAAGCTAATGTAAGCTACTGACTACAAAAATATTTTTACAATCAAGGTACTTGTAAAAGAAAAGAAAAGAGAGAGAGATGCAGATTAGACGCACCAAGTTATAGCATTGTAGTCTTGGACTTAAGGCTGGGAAACACCAAGCCAACACCAAACAATCAGCACCAACGAAACCCAACTGTGTTGTTGTCTCTCGTCCGCTCACATCTGGTTCTCTCTGGACCAAAAAGCTGCCCGTAATCACACCAAACTGATGGCAGCTGCTTCAAGAGCGTGCATTTTACGGTTTAGTGGGAGGATGGATCTTTAGGCACCGCGTTTTTTTCATTTAGAATGGGATACCAGAACTTTCGTACCATTATAACAGTGATTAACTTTTACCATGGAGAGATTCGCTCCTCCAAATATGTCTGATAATCTAATAATCCATATTGTAGTGTTCATTCTAGACTTGAATTGTTTACTTGCAATGTCACTTCCCTATGTCACACTCGTGCTCTGATTCGTTGCTCAATAACCAATAAGATTGCTCTATTCAGCCGACAGCCAATTCTACATGTTAAATTCGGGCAATAAGCTTTGATGTTAACCCAACAAGAGGCAATGTGTGGATGTCCATATCCATATAATTTGCAAATATTTGAAAAATTTAGCGAAATTACAGTCAGCCTCTTAATGTTGCTTCTTGACTTGAACTTTACTTGCTAAGTCATTATACTATGTCTCACTCGCACTCTGATTCATTGCTAAATAACCAGTCAGAGCGCTCTCCTCAGCCGACGACCAATTTGTCGTTGACCCGACAAGTGGCGAGGTGTAGACATGTCAGCATGGTCTGTCTTGGTCCTTCGATGTGAAACATCAGGCTTAAAACTGTTGTGTCAAAATGTAATATTTATAGAACGACTTTACTGGTAAATTAAAAAAAGAGATGTTCACACAGGCAAGGACGTTCTTGAATTTTTCCGGAAAAGATCGTTCCCACATCCATTTCAAAATACTGGTAAATTCTGACATCATTAACCAGAAATGAGCTCAAAACGGCTGCGCTTGTATTTGTAAATGTAATAGGGATCCGGCTTGATGGTTTCACTTTTATTTAAAGCTTTAGCATTCATGCAGCTTATCCCAGAGACATCCAAAGGCAGAAGCACTAACCGCAGCTAAATGTTTACACATTTGACAACATTACAAATTCTGTGGATGGATAAGTATTGTGAACAACTTCGATGAAAACGTATGGAGGAACAGTCGAGATGTACATCGAGATGTACATGTACATAAAGCGGCTATAGGCAACAATATTGGCGTAACACTTTACAATAATTGTCTATTAGTTAATGTTAGTTCATGTATTCACTAAGATTAACTAGAATAATCTTGTCCAGAATGCATTAATCATTGTTCAACATTTGCAAATGCATTATTAAAATCCAAAATTGTGTTATTTATGTTGTCCAATTGCAATTAAATCTTTTGTTATTTCAATAACTAACAAAATCTCTTTTTGTAAAGTATCAGGCACCAATTTTTAAAAGCAACGATTTGGCAGGGGTTTTGTAAAATAACCAAACAATACCCCTCCCACACTGACTTGCACCTAAGGTCTTAGTTTCAGCTAAAAGTCTTCTTTAAATGTGTTACTGAAGAAAAAATGGACGAGCTGTTGATGACTAAACAAACAGCACGTTTTCATTTTCAGCTGCACTACGCCCTTAATAATTAAGACACGGAATGTCAACAAATTCATATAAAAATAAAGATGGCAAGAAAATAATCTCCTTTCAGAGGTTGAGCTTAAGCATTCTCTTTCTCCTGGTTCACTGAAGCAATCCAAACTCCCACCCACTCGTCCACACCTCCAGCTATTACACTTTCATGTGTTTTAATAGGCCTCCAGGCCTCTTGACTTCTTTTGTGTGTACAAGGGGAGCTATTTACCCCAACTGAACTATTACAGATGGGAATTATTAATTTGTATCTGCTTAGCTTCATTTGGACTACTTAGCCAACGACTAGGGAGGAAGGGAGAGCGAGAAAGCGCCAGTGAGAGAAAGAAAATCATTCTTTTCACTTGACTGTGGGGCTTGAAGTCCCTGGGCTTTGGACAGATCCTAGTCGAGGGTCCTGAGTGTTAAATGTCAAGCCTTGTAGTGAGCTGTCAAAGAACAGAATAGGCCCGGCATGATTGATGACTGGAGGGCCCAAAACTCAAACCCCAGATTGCAAATGCTACCTTGCGTCACAAGCCCTTCCCCCCACGCCGATAGATTCTTGCCTATTCAAGGTCAGCTTGCGTACCCTGACATCCAGTTTTCTGGCGGCGCTTTAGGCCTCTTGACGGAGAGAGACCGCCTTTATTTACACATGGAATTGCAGGGCTCTCTTGCCAAATCGTGCACCACCATTTAATCCCAATAAGAGGTGAGAAAAATAACACGGAGAGCAGGGCCTCTGCTTTTCCATTTTGCCTTCTTTTTTTTTCATATTTCACTCATTCCAGCTTCTCGCTGAAAAGTTGTGACCCTGAAAAAATATGTTATCAGGGAGATTGTGTGTGCGTGTGTGTGTCTGTGTGTGTATGTTTTGGGAAAGAGGGAGGGGAAACCTAAAGGACCTCCAATCAGATGACAAGATTATTAATGGGGCAGTCTGTGTCGTATCTCGCTGCATGCATATTCATAAAGAAGCTGTACAGATGGCACAGTTCTGGCCAATTTGGAGGTAAAGCTTTTCCAAATCAGTTGCATACACATTGAAGTCATAGGTGTGCATTTCTAGAATCCTACATTTTTGGCTAATACGGAACAAAACATATTTTATATTACAGCAATCTTCATAACTGAAGGTGCAACACATATATCTGTGCACCTGCATACACCTGCAGATATTTCATCAGTTGCATTGTGACTAAAAAAGGTTGTTTGGTCTGACAATTCATCTTTTCGTTTATATGCATTTTTGCAACAGTGTGTCAACTGAATCAGAGTATCAACAGTGTAAAATGGGCTAATGTTTTTCCCTGCCTGTTGATAGTGATCAGATGCATAGTATATTTGTGGCTTTTTTTTTACCAAAGTATTTTTCTTAGCATCTTTTAAAAGGGGGGGAAACATTGTTTGTACAATAGTGGTCAAACTAAATGTTTCTTTAAATGGAAGACCTTAAACTTGCTCATTTTATATGAATATGCACGTTGGCGCCAGTGGTGTAGTGGTTAGTATGTCGACACATGCACTCTGGTGCTCATGGCGACCTGAGTTTGATTCCTGCCTTGTGGTCCTATGCTGATCCTTCCCCTCTCTCTGCTCCCCATGCTTTCCTGTCAATAATCTCTACTGTCCTATACATTAAAGGTGAAAACCAAAAAAAAAAAAACAATATATATATATATATATATATATATATATATATATATATATATATATATATATATATATATATATATATATATATATATATATATATGTATTGTGTGTATATAATATACACTTAGCAGGCCACTTTATTATGTACACTTAACTAGTACTGGGTTGGACCCCCTTTTTTGCCCTCAGAACAGCCTTCGCGGCGTAGATTCAACAAGGTACTAGAAATATTCCTCAGAGATTTTTTTCCATATTTACATGATAGCGTCACGCAGTTGCTACAGATTTGTCGGCTGCACATCCATGATGCGAATCTCCCGTTCCACCACATCCCAAATGTGCTCTATTGGATTGAGTTCTGGTGACTGTGGAGGCCATTTGAATACAGTGAACTCATTGTCATGTTCAAGAAACCAGTCTGAGATGATTCATGCTTTATGACATGTGCCATAGGAAGATGGGTACCCTGTGGTCATGAAGGAATGGACAGGGTCAACAACAATAATCAGGTAGGCTGTGGCATTCACACAATGCTCAGTTGGTACTAATGGGCTCAAAGTGTGCCAAGAAAATATCCCCCACACCATTACACCACCACCAGCCTGAAATGATGATACAAGGTAGGATAACACCCAATTCTGACCCTACCACAACAGAAATCGAGACTCATCAGACCAGGCAACATTTTTCCAATATTTGAGTTGGCATCAACAAAGAATTTTCACCCACAGTACTGCCGCTCACTGGACATTTTCTGTTTTTCTGACCATTCTCTGTAAACCCTCGAGATGGTTGTGCATGAAAAAACCCAGTAGATCAGCAGTTTCTGAAATACTCAGACTAGCCCATCTGGCAGCAATAACCCTGCCATGTTTAAAGTCACTTAAATCACCTTTCTTCCTCATTCTGATGCTCGGTGTTACAACCAGCAGATTGTCTTGACCATGTCTACATGCATTGAGTTGCTGCCATGTGTTTGGCTGATTAAAAATTTGCATTATTGAGCAGTTGGACAGGTGTAAAGTAGCCGGTGAGTATGTGTGTGTGTATATATATATATATATATATATTAAACACTACATGATATTTATTGGGTGACGCGGTGGCGAAGTGAGTAGCACGTTAGCCTCACAGTAAGAAGGTTGCTGGTTCGAGCCTCGGCTGGGTCAATTAATAATATAAATTAATAACATTTATTATTTAAAGAAATTAATATAAATTTTTAACATAAATTGGATAGTAAAATGCACACTGCCACATTACATTATTAGCGTTCTCCATAATTAAATATTGAAAGTTTTTTCAAAGCCACCAATGTGATATTACATCAGAACTGTTTGTATGTTAAAATATATAACCAGCTTTTAATGGTAAAAATTTAATTTAATTTAATTCAGAAACAATTTGATTGACATTCTCCTTTTGTAGATGTTGTCAGACGGGGAAAGTCCCGCCTATTAGTGACGATCTCTCCATCCTTAGCATATGGTGTTAGTCTTTTTTTTTTCCACATATTCCACAATGCAGACACATTGGCATCTGTAGCTCTGTCCTCTTTGAAAAGATGGCTGGGAGCACAATCTCATTTGAATTTAAAGCAACAGTAACCAAAATGGCACAATTAGGATTAAAGCATAAAGGGGGCATAATGTGTGGGGTATTTTGAGCTGGAACTTCACATACACACTCTGGGAGCGTCAGAGATTTATTTTACATCTTGTTAAAAGGGGCACTATCGGTCCCCTTTAATGCATTGGCATTAGTGAATATACAGTGCTCTTTTATTATGGACATCTCAACTGTTGGACTGCTTTTAATAATATGTAATGCTGGTTAAAAAACTTTTTTAGTTCGTTCATTCATTCATTCATTCATTCATTCATTCATTCATTCATTCATTCATTCATTCATTCAATCATTCATTCATTCATTCATTCATTCATTCATTCATTCATTCATTCATTTGCTGTACTATATGTTTAACATGCAGCCAAGCTATACTAGACTCATTCTGTTTTAGATCATTTATAAAGCAGAATAACTTACGTGATTAGTTATGGGCTTTCTGTTTTGTTGGATGCCAAAATAAAAAAAATCTTATGAAAATATCTAATTTAACAATTGAATTACAGAAGTAACAGAAGTACTTATAAGAGCGCTATCCTCTTATCTCTTTTGTAGATAATCTTAATCATCTCTAGTAATAATTACAGCTGCAAAACACTCTGAGAAGTGGCTTTCCACGAGGCTGTCCATGAACAATGGCATCATTTGTCTGCACATACTTGTCTGTAGGTTAAACCACATGGCTTGAGTGTCACTCAGGGCAGATCCTTGTGAGGTATGAAGAGGCTTCAAAAGGAGAGTCTGCTCACATTACTTTATCTGTCCTTCACTCCAGGCTCGCTTGATACTATCAGGGCCCTGAAAGCCACGCTCTGTGTTACAGATCAAAGACTCTTTTCAAAACTCGCCATACTGATTACTGTTAATTCGCTGCTATAAGTGGTATTTAGACTTCATTATCAGCACCAATGCGTACAAAGTCAGGGTAGCAAAAAAGGGAAACAAGATTTTTTTTCTTTGTACTAGCATATTTTAGGATGCCTCTATGTCTGAGTTTGTCGATTTTGAAATTGACAGGCTCTGAAAAAAATTGCAGATTTAATAGCAATTGTGCTTAAGTAACAACAAAACACATGGTATTAGCATGTTAGTTTGTGCATACCCAGCAAGCATTTTTTTGTTTTTAAAAGATGTCTAATAGATGTCTAATAGACGTCTAAACATAGTCATTGGCTATAAAACAAGGCTAAATTTGGACTGTCAATGAAAATCTAATAGATGACTAAGAATAGGCCAAAACTAGACTAGTCATCAAATAAACAGAAATGAATGACTACACATATAAATTCTGTCTAATCTGTCTATTTGCAACTTGTCTAGGTTTGGGCTATTCTTAGACGTCTATTGGATTTTCACTGAGAGCCCAAGTTTAGACTGGTTTTAACCAAGCGGTCTACATTTAGATGTCTATTAGACATCTATTAAACATAAAATTGTTTGCTGCGTAATGATGGTGTACTGATAACAAACATCCAGACGCCATAAACACTGCTGAGAGTGACATTTAAAAAAAATTGCACTCTTTCCTCTCAATAACAAAATAAACACACATCACAACTGATCATAGTGAGTAAAGGCAGCATAAAACAGAAGTTAAGTTTGTGCAGATGACATAAATCTGATTGAAGCGATTTCTGAAATGAGGAAAGAAGTAGGGCATTAATGATTTTGATTGATTTTTTGGAAGTTGTGCATTGCTAACAAAATAGAGTAAGATTTGAATGCCAGTTTGTACTCAGTGTGCTGTCCACTGGAATCACCATTGGTGCCCTTTTGGTGTTTCAGATGCTTAATGATGAGAAGAATGAGGAGTTAAATTTTACAGATAGAATCATATAATATTTGTTTAAACCACTGGTTTCTGCGAAGGCTGGCAGAAATGATACACACCTAAGGCATTCCATGTGACCAATACTGAAGAAAAGTCAGAAGGTTATGGTATTTGATTAAAGATTATGATGGCCAAATTACTTTTACAATATAATGTGCACACAATATAAGTGTACAGATACATAATTTATAACAAGCACTACAATATGTACAAATAATAATAAGAATAGTAAATTTAGATTATTATCCCAAGAAAATATCTGATCAGGGTAGCACGGTGGCAAAGTGGTTAGCACTATTACCTCACAGCAAGAAGGTCATTGGTTCGAGCCTCGTATAGGTCAGTTAGCATTTCTGTTTGGAGATTGCATGTTCTCCCCGTGTTCGCGTGGGTTTCCTCCGGGTGCTCTGGTTTCCCCCACAGTCCAAAGACATGTGCTGTAGGTGAATTGGGAAGGCTAAATTGCCCATAGTGTATGTGTGTGAATGAGTGTGCATGGATGTTTCCCAGTGATGGGTTGCAGATGGAAGGGCATCCGCTGCGTAAAATATATGCTGGATAAATTGGCGGTTCATTTCGCTGTGGCGACCCCAGATTAATAAACAGATTAAGCCGAATAAAAAATGAAATGAAACATCTGATCAATAAAGATTTATCTCTGAACAAGCTTTGCTTTTTTACCAGATCCCGCATTAACTGAAAGATCAAGTCAGTGTAAATATTATGGAGCTTAAAATATGCCAAAACAATCTGAATTAGAATTTTGTTCATTTGATTTATTACTTACTTGCGCGACTGTTTGTATCAACGTTGATATTTAGCCGCACCATGTTGGTGTTTCGTAAGCTCTCATTTTTACGAGGTGGGTCGTTAGCCCAATGCTCAACAACCAACCTGGAGGACCAAGACGTACACACATACACAACGGACAATTTAGCTTACCCAATTCACCTATAGCGCATGTCTTTGGACTTGTAGGGGAAACCAGAGCACACAGATGATGCCCACACAAACATGGGGAGATCATGCAAACTCTGAAATGCCAACTGACCCACCCAGGGCTCAAACCAGCGCCTTTCTTACTATAATGCAACAGCGCTACCCACTGTGACACCAAATTTAAAGTTATTAACAAATGTATATTAATAAAACTGAATATTATGTGCCATCTAATCCTCCATTTTTATCATCCCATGACCTACTTTCTGCGCTGAATCTGAATTTCTGGTTTTAAATTTTAGAATATTGAATTTCGGCCAGTGGCTCAGTGGTTAGTAAAACACGTATGCCGGAATAGTTGGTGGTTCATTACGCTGTGGTAGCTCCTGATAAAAAAGGGAATAAGCAGAAGCAAAATGAATGAATGAATATTGAATTTGATGTTCCAATCTTGAAAACTTGAAGCTATATTTTTCACAAACTGTATATCTGCATGGATTTGACAATACGTCTGTAAAAATCTGCCTTTAAAAAAGTTCGGTTGTCTTAAATTTCAGATGCTCAATATTTCAGTTAAGAAATTCAAATTCAGATTAACAAATTCACATTCATAACTATTTTTAAAGGCATATAATATTCAGTTTTATTTAAATTACATTTGTTAATAACTCAAATGAACACAACTCAAATTCAGACTGTTCTGGTATATTTCAAGCTCCATAGAATAAGAAAAGTATGTTTATTCTATGCATGACACGTTGATATTTACAGTAGTGAAGCTATACTGAAATTTTCTGAATTTTATGTGTTCACATTAAAACCTGTCATGCTGATTTCTGTTCATTTGCTGCTATAAATGGTATTTAGCCGTGCGGTGGCGCAGTGGGTAGCGCTATTGCCTCACAGCAAGAAGGTCGCTAGTTTGAGCCTCGGCTGGGCCAGTTGGCATTTCTGTGTGGAGTTTGCATGTTTCCCCATGTTCGCATGGTTTTCCTCTGGGTGCTTCAGTTTCCCCCACAGTCCAAAGACATGTGCTATAGCTGAATTGGGTAGGATAAATTGTCCATAGTGTATGTGTGTGTATGAGTGTGCGTAAAACATATGCTGGATAAGTTGGCGGTTCATTCTGCTATGGGGACCCCTCATTAATAAAGGGACTAAGCCGAAAAGAAAATTAAAGAATAAAGTGGTATTTAGACTTTTAGACAAAGTTGGAGTAGTAAGAAAAAATTGGAGCATTTTTAATTCTTCCTGACTGGATATTTAATGATGCCAGTATGTCAATTTCGAAGTGGACAGACTTTGAAAAAATGAAATTTGAGACACTGCCGCACCTGCCTATCTGACCTGCCGCTGCGAGTCAAGATCTCTTCACTGCCATTAATATTAACACAGATAAACATAAAGCTAAATACCAGGCCATGCTCTGTTAACTTTATGTGATTAAGAATGATTGGGTTCTTGCTTCGCCACACAGCAAGGATCAAAGAGCATGAAACGCCTATGAGAGCTCCAGTCTCCCAGTGGAACCCCTTTCCTATTTCCCTCCACGTTTAATCCATGTATCCAATGCATGTAAGCATCAGCGTTTACTCCCTGGGCTATCAGAGAATATGGCGCGCTGTTACATAGAATGGATGAATGTGTTTGCGAAATGTTTATTTAACCATAGGCTGCAATTTATAGCTCTGGATGAATAAGCCTGAGCGGGGAGCTGCTTTCTGCTCCTGAAATGTGAATGATTTGACCTTATAAATGGGATGAAAACATTTGTGTAGTGATGTAGCGCTGTGAAGTAATGAGGAAATGTCATTTTGTATTAAAGGGGCTATGTATAATTCAAAAAGTCTTGTTATTAGCGACACCAGTGGCTGTTAAGTGAACTGCAACCAGAAACTCATTTTTACAAGTGTGTACATACAAGAGACAGAATGTGAATTTGTTCATGCTGATGTAGTCACAGAAAAAAAATGTAGAAGTAAAAAGAAGTTCTAAGCACCTTTGCAAAAACAACAACAACAACAACAACAACAAAAACATTTGGATGCTATTCATACTGCTCAGAGAAATGTTTAATTGGATACATAAATATGTGCTGTGCTCTTCCTTCTCAATGACAAAATAAACAAGAAATATGACAACAGTGAGATAAAGGCAGTTAAGAAAGCATCTGATCTGTAAAGGTGTGGATATGTTAGAACTTTTATGGATATGTTAATGTTTTTTGTCTATGCAATATGTAATTCAAATTAAGGCATGGTCACAGCAAGCTGACAGTCAAATACTGGCCACTGTAAAGCAGGTTGCACACCAGTAGCGCCACGCAGCGCCATACATTTCAGAATTTTAAACATAGCTTTCTATCAGGGTACACACACCGGCACCGCAAGTCAGCGGCTGTCGGCGGCGCCCAGCCACAACTCAGGACACTGTTCATTTTTCTGCCGCACCAAAGAATGCCATCTCATTAGTTTCATGTTAAATATCATGCGAATGTGCGCGTCGGGTTTGTGATAGTTTTAACTTTCATGTGCGTGTCGCAGCGCCGAGCTGCGCTTCTGGTGTGCGACCTGCTTTAGGCAGTCAGTGAGCTTTTGTTGGACTAGTTTGTTTGGTGTCTTCCACGGCACCTCACATTAGGGTCACGTTGAGCTGGTTTGCCTGATTCAACATGTAAAATCTGCCATCAGTGATAGAGAGTGGGCTGATTGGCTGTTTAAATCAGAACCCTAGGAAAAAACTGAAGTGACGAAACTAATAATTTTCAAGCAATGCTTACTATGCCCTGCAGGTACAGTATGACGTCAATATGATGTCATATTGATGTTGTACCCAACGTACCCCAACGTCATGGGAACGTTGAATTTTATTTGGAAATGAAAATTGGGTTGACGTCAGAACCCAGCTTAATGTGCAGCTTCAAACCTAAAATCAATCAAAAATCAACCAAATATCAATCGAATCATGGTACACATTGGCGTTGTGTGGACATTTCCACTATGACATCTATCAGACGTTGGATTTTGGTCACATTCCAACACAACCTAAAATCAACCAAACATCAATGGAATTTGACGTTGTTACTTGACGTCAAAATAAAGTTGTCCTTAGATATTGAATTTTGGTCACCTGACGTCATGACTTAAATCTAACCTAATAATAAAATTTTATGATGCTGTGTGCCTGCTGAAATGATAATAATTATGCGTAAACACTACTTTGTTTACAGCTTGTATGTAGAAATTGAAAACCCATTCTGGCCACTTTGAAAACCACAAATGGATAAAATGACCAGCACAGGGTCCTGATATAAACCTGATTGAAATTCTCTAGAAAATTGTAGGCAACAAAGTTATGGCGAAAAAACTCACTATATCCATCAAACTGTGGATGAAAGTGGAAAAAATGCTGCTCAGCATCATTTCAGAGCAGTGTGACAGACTAGTGATGCCCTGTACTGTAGCTGCAGAAGTGGTGAAGTGATTAAAAGTCATGGCCTGTACCTGTACTTCTGAAACTTTCAGAACATTTTTTGTTGTTGTTGTTGTAATCTTTTGCATTCTAAAATAATTCGTCTTCTCTTATTTTGTATTAGTCCATCAGTCAAATATCAAATTTGAAAAACTTGACTTTATATAATGGTGCACAAGCTTCATGGTCTAATTTATGATTATTTTATGCTTATTTTGCATAATTTTACAGCTTGAAAATGTCAGTCCTCATTCATTGTAACTGCATGGAAAAGGTTCTTTTGTAAGTCATTAAAGAAGACAGGAAAGGTCCAGGAACTCAGCAGGAGTACAAAGAGCATTGGGTACAGACCTTGCTGGAACCAGGTCCAGTTGGCAAGAACACTGGGCAAAGAGTTATCCATGGTTACTTTAACCCGCATGTGTGCCCGGCTTGGAAAACATGACCATGAGAGTGGAGGACGAGCTGTAGGGCTGTTCTTTATATTCTGTCCTTAATATCTTCAGACTCGAAATGCTGAAGCCTATTATTTATTGCATTATAGGCTTTTATAAAGCAGCAGTACTTATTGTATAAAAAAAGCCTGTCAGGCTTGATACAAATTCTCCATGCAGTGACAGGTACACAAAAAGCACTTTATATTGAGCAAAGCTGGCTGGCGATTTAAGTGGTCTGTATCTATACAGTTTGGAGTTTGGATTCCTTTAACAAGCTAATAGGTTTTATAATGTATAGCTATTACTAACAGAAATCCTCAAAGCGGTAACCTAAAAAGATCTATTTTCTGTACAGAGCTATCAGTGAGAAAATACAAGGCTATCTGCAATCAGAGTATTGCTTTTACGCGGCTTCTGGTGTAAAACAGCCCTAATAATGTTTTTTTTGAGGTAGATGACTTATTTAGGATAAACTGAGGGGTTTTGTTTAATCTTTAAAGTTTAAACCAACTTGATGATTTAAAAATGGCTTTATATACTTACATTCTGAGATATATTTAAAGTTTTATTATGAATAAAACAAACATTATTGGAGTATTAGCTATAGTTTTACAACCATTTTATATAATAACCAACACACCAAGAATGAATAATTCATTCAGGAATAAATTTAATTAAAAAACATAAAAATAAATCTTTAAAAATGTAATATTATTTCACAATAATCCTGTTTTAATGTATGTTTAATCAAATAAATAAAAAATACCTATTTAAAAAAATCTAAATATTCCCTATGAGTTTTGTCCTGTCCTGAACTTTTTTCATTTGAATAAAATTCTTAAAATACCATAATAAATGTGTGTTTTTGCAATAAAACTTACTATTCTGTCTTCATGTCTTGTTCCATGTTGATTTAATGTCACTCTGCATTGATAACTCACAATGTCAACACAGACTAAACCAGTGTTTTATTGCCCGCAAGCTGATTACTCATGGATTTTTGATGAGGTCCATCAAGGCAACTGATGTATTGCTCTTCTTCAGACTACCTGCTCTAGTCTCAACATGTTGCAGTCTGACAGTAGTTGGTCGGAGTCTTTTGGCACATCTCCACAGGGCTATCAGATGAGACACAAATGAACTGAGCCAAGACACAAGAGACAACACCAGAGTCTTGGACTCAGATACACTTCCTCCTCATGTTAACCAGCCAGCAACAGTATCCTTTCCACATGCAGTCAATGTAATTGTGTGGTCTACATTTAAGGAAAGGACATTGAGAAACGCATGACAAAAAATCTATTATCCGGTTGTTTTCTGTGTCTAAATACATGGAAAATCCTGTCTTAATTGATAGCATTCCATCAAAGCTTTTAAAAGTTTCATGGGTAGCGGATGGGAAACTGAATCAGATTCCATTAATAGTGATTGCCAACTTAGCATCAAATCTTTGGAGGTTAGTGGTCAAATAGTTAACAGTTCATTGCTGACCAGGAATGTAAGTGTTTCAGACAGCTTGGAGGACATTCTACTTATTCCAGTCCAGTGAGCTTTAGCCTTGTTGAGGTGATTGAGGCTGTAGTCTTTAGTTCTTTCTTCAGCCACTCTTCCCAAAACACACACACACACACACGCACACACACACACACACACACACACACACGCAAATAGTAGAAGGTGAAAAAATAGAAAAGAACAGTCTATAATAGCATAAGCCACCTTCTAAGGACCATAATCTTTATTCCTTTGTTTGTCTGAGTAAAAGTGGTCTCTGCTACTAGGGTTTTATATCACTTTCTAATCCAAAATAAACAGCAGAAATACCCATGCCAATTAAACATGCATGATTTCCAGTTAAAGCCTCCTGTTGTAATGGAATTTGACAGTCCTCTTAATTGGGCACTCAGATGCAGGCGGGGAAGTTACTTTATAAATCCACTTTTAAAGGGATAGTTCACCCAAAAATGACAATTTTGGTGCCATATAGTCATCTTGGTTCCAAACCTTTATTTATTTATTTATTTGTTTGTTTGTTTGTTTGTTTGTTTGTTTGTTTGTTTGTTCGTTCGTTCGTTCGTTCGTTCGTTCGTTCGTTCGTTCGTTCGTTCGTTCGTTCGTTCGTTCGTTCGTTCATTCATTCATTCATTTATTTATTTATTTATTTATTTATTTATTCTGTTGAACACAATGGAAGATTAAAAATGGAAGATTGTAACTTTTTGAATTAGTGGCTAATTTGTATGAATCCGTAAGATCTCATTTGAACAATTTAGTACAATTTGCTTATACCTCAATGATGGTTGAGTTTAGAGGTGGGGTTGGGTGCCATGCCTCCTTTTTAAAATTGTGCATTTTTTGTACGACTAAACTGAACTTTACACTAAGCTGACAAAACCTAAAGTAGTTAGGTTTTCTTGATTAGCGGTGCTTGTTATCCAAACAACGACTTTACTCGCAACTGAACTATCATAGTACGATGCATCGTTTGGGAAAAGAACGATGTAGTGACGAGTGTTTCCCCAAAACCATAGTTTCTATGTCACAGATCCATTAAAATATCCAATATTAGTTTTGGTGAAAACATGCACTCGTTCTCCATATTAATTGAAATATATGTAAATGGCACATATAGAGCCTATGTTTCCTATACAAATATCGTTGAGAACATTACATATTCTATTCTCAAACATAAAATCACTTACAAAAGCTAACACATATTCTAATGTTATATTTAAATCATATAAATAAATAAGTAAATAAATAAATGAGGCCATTTATTAAGTAATGAAATTTAATATTTATTTAAATGAAAAAAAATCCTACTTTAATAATAATATTAAGAATATTAATGATGATGATGATGATGATTATTTAGGATATTGTTTATTTATTTTTTCTACTTTTTTGACACATGCAAACCACTGCAGAAATGTTCTAACCAACAGGTTCATGTCATATACAGTACAGATACTTAATAAATAACCTACTATAACTTAAAAGCATTAACATAAGCTATGTTTTTTGCTTTCACAAGCTCTGGAGACGTAACATAAATTCCATTCATGAGCCATGGCTGATGGTTTTCAAAATGACATCAATGTTTTCAAAGTGCACTGTGAAGGGAGCGCAATTGTGAACATGAAGATCACAAAACTGAACTGTAAAAATAATTTAAAAGCAAATTACATCTAAGAGAGATGACTTAATTGCTTTTTTAATAATTCCAAGCTTAAATGTCAGAATGTTCTAAACGAATAGGGGATAGGGGGGATGACAGGGAGTGAAACACAACTAGGAACTATGTTTATAACTACAGTACAGCTCCAGAGTTTCAGCATCATTATTCTTTACATCCATTTATCTATCTATTCTATATTTAAATTACTTACACTGCATATTTTCCAGCATTAAATAGATAGTTTGTCCAAAAATAAGAATTAGCTTTTAATTTAGGTTGCTCATCATCAGTCAAAGTGTTTGTTAAAAGGTATAAATTAACTTAATCCACAGCCAGTCCTGAGAAAGAAAGAAAAGAAAGAAAGAAAGAAAGAAAGAAAGAAAGAAAGTTCCTCATTTTACAACTCCTCTGGAGTTAAACAGTTAAACTTTATCATGTTTAATCCATTCAGCTGATCTTTGGGTCTGGCGAGAGACCTTTTAACTTAGCTCAGCACAGATCATTGAATCGGATTATACCATTAAGCATCTTACTTAAAAATGAGCAAAGAGTTTAAATAATTTTCCTATTTAAAGCTTGACTCTTAAAGCTGCACCATGTACAAAAACCAATGAAAAATTTGAAGTTTCTATTTTACTACTACACTACCTTACAAAAGTTTTAGGAACAACAAATAAAATTAAAATAACTTGACTTATATTTGATCATTTGGTATCAGAAGTGGCTTATATGAAAGGCAAAGGCCTCTAGATTACGCTTATTTTACCAAAATAAAATATAATCATGATTTTTAAATATTTAATTAGGACAGTAAGATCTGACTTTGTCTATACAAAAGTTATGTCACTTAACAGAAATAATGTACAGTATAGAATATAAAGTCATGTGCAGGAAAAAAAAATGAATGAATGTGTTGTATGGTTCTTTGTGAGGGAAGAAGAAGACAGGGTCGGCTTAAGGTAGTGACAATGTTTCTTTATTTTTATTTCCCTTTTTCGGGGATCAACAACAATCTCCTCAATGTGGTGGTTGTTGCTTCGCTCTCTCTCTCTCCCGACTGGTCTCTCTCGCTCCCTTAAGAAGGCGTCTCTCCGACCCAATCACTAGAGAAAGCAGGTGTTATTAATTATTTCTGATTGGGCTACTGACCAGCCGCCGGTGTCTCCACTCTCTCTCTCCCCCTTTCGGGTGTTCAGCCACGCTCTCCCCACCACATACCCCCACCGCCCGTCTCAGGCCAGGCAGCCGTCCGGCCTGCGGCCCCCAGGGTGTTTGCCCCATTCCGGCTAACACTCTCCGGTCCCAGGTCATCCTCGCTGGTAACGAGTGCCGCCAGCATCACCTCCTCCGGCTCCCTCCACAGTTTTAATAAATTAATATGGTAAATTTGACGTGCCCCCCTCCTGTCCGTTCGCACCACCTCATAATCAAGATCGCCAACTCGTCGTGTGACCACAAACAGCCCTCGCCACTTGGCGAGTAATTTGGAACTGGAAGAAGGCAGCAGTACAAGGACTTTATCTCCCTTTGTGAATTTTCGTAGTTTAGTGCCCTTATCATATCGCCTGCGTTGTTCCTCCTGGGCCTTGAGCAAATTCTCCGTAGAGAGCCGCCTCAGTGTGTGGAGTTTTGCTCGTAGGTCCAGGATATATTGAATTTCGTTTTTGCTTTGTGAAGGCTCGTCCTCCCAAACCTCTCTAACAACATCCAAAACCCCACGGGGCTGTCTGCCGTAGAGAAGCTCGAAGGGGGAAAACCCCGTGGAGGCTTGGGGAACCTCCCGCACAGCAAATAATAAGGGCTCCAACCACTTATCCCAATTTTTCGCTTCCTCGTGAACGAATTTACGGATCATTGATTTAAGCGTGCGATTAAACCTTTCCACCAGCCCGTCTGTTTGTGGGTGATAGACGCTGGTGCGAATCGATTTAATGCCCAATAATCCGTAAAGTTCGCGTAGTGTACGTGACATGAACGCGGTGCCTTGATCAGTGAGGATCTCCTTGGGGATCCCCACTCGGGAGATCAGACTAAACAGAGCTTCCGCAACACTCTTTGCTGAGATGTTACGGAGCGCTACTGCTTCCGGGTATCGCGTTGCATAATCCACTAGGACTAATGCAAAGCGGTGCCCGCGTGCGGATCGCTCTAATGGCCCGATGAGATCCATACCAATTCTCTCAAAGGGGATCTCCATGATTGGTAAAGGGCGCAATGGCGCTTTTGATGTGGCCGGTGGGTTCACCAGTTGACATTCACGGCATGCAGCGCACCATCTGCTAACATCCCCGTGAATGCCCGGCCAAAAGAATCGGGTCATGAGGCGATTTAAAGTGGCCGCTTGACCTAAATGTCCGGCCATGGGATTCGAGTGAGCCGCCCTGAAAAGCATTTCCCGGCGGCTCTTTGGTACTAATAATTGGGTTGTATCTTCCTTTGTTTGAGTGTCTTGGGTCACTCGATACACCCTGTCATTAATAATCTTAAAATACGGATAGGACAGGGGTCGATCAGGCTGGAGGATTCTCCCATCAATGACCTGCACTCTTTCAAGTGCATGTCTCAGCGTGTCGTCACGCGACTGCTCTAGGGGAAAGTCTTTCCACCGGGAAATTCCCGGCCCTGCCCCTGAGTCAGCGCGTGACTTCATCACTTGGGATTCCCCCAGCTGAGCGACCCGCCCCCTATTCGGCGATTTTTTTTCTCCAAGACACACCCGCGCTTAGGATTTCCAGTAATTTGTTAAAATCAGGCCAATTCGTCCCCAGGATTAGCGGGTGTTTGAGGTGTGGATTAACCGCTACCTCCACATTATGCTTTTTCCCCCTGAATTGAATTTTCATAGCCGTTAGCGGATAGTGTCTTACCTCTCCGTGCACACACCTTACCTGCACCATGCGGCTCTTATCCAATGCCGAGCGTTGCACCAAGCATTGGTGGATGGAGGTTTGGTTACAGCCTGAATCCACCAAGGCCTGATAGGTATCCCCCTTAATACTCACCGGTATTTGATACAGCCCATTGCGACCGGGGGCGACGGCTGGCGCGTCGGGCAGGCGTATCAATGCCCCCACCTCCATTACGGAGCAGTTCTCTGGGGCATGATCCTCCCCCCCGCAATGCCAACACGCCGGCCCAGACCTTCCCGTTACACCCCCGGGGCCAGCAGGACCAACCGATTGGGCCGGAGAGAGACCTGTCGGCGCCTGAAACCCGCCCATAGTTCGGGCGTCCCCCTCTCGATCCCGATAAGCGCCCCAGCGAGGCGTGAAGCGCTGAGGGTCCGGGCCTGGGGTTCGCCTCCTGGGCGCCGGGATGGGCGGTCCCCGCGATCTGGGCCTGGGAGTGGGAGGAGAGAGAGACAGAGATGGGACAGGGGGAGAGAGAGAGAGAGAGGTTATTTCGCCGACCCTGGACCTCGCTACCAGGGGATCCTCCGCCAGCTGGATGGCCGTGTCCAGATCGTCTGGCCGGTGGCACTGGACCCATTCCGATGTTCGGGAGGGAAGGCGGGCTATGAACTGCTCCAGTACCACGGAATCCACGACCTGGGCGATGGTCCGGTCATCCTGTACCAGCCATCTGCGGCAGGCGTCACGGAGCTGCTGGGCAAATACGAAGGGCCGGCCGCTTTCTTCCAGCTTCAGCGACCGGAAGCGCTGGCGTTGTTCCTCCGGATTGCGGCCGGCCCGCTGAAGTATGGCTCGCTTCAGGTGAGCATAGTCCAGGAGATCCTCGGCCGGTAGCTGCTGTGCGGCGGTCTGGGCTTCGCCCGACAGCAGCGGGATGACTCGTACCGGCCAATTGGCCCGCTGCCACCCACACGCTTTAGCCATCTTCTCGAATAAGTCAAGAAAGACTTCCGGGTCATCTGTGGGCCCCATTTTGTGTAGTGTTATGGGAGGGTGGGTGGCTGATGGTACGGCGGGCTGGATCTCCCGGTCCAGCAGACTCCGGACGAGCTCGCGGTCCTCGCGCTGGGCCTCCACCAGGACTTTAAATCGCTCTTCCTGCTCAGCCCGGATATCCAGGGGTTCCTGGTGCTGTTCACGGTGGAGGACCGCGAGCGCCTGGATCACTTCCGCAAATGGACTGGTGGATGGAGTGGTCATCTTGGCAGCGAGATCTCTTCTTCTTCCCGGGTTTCGGCACCACTGTTGTACGGTTCTTTGTGAGGGAAGAAGAAGACAGGGTCGGCGTAAGGTAGTGACAATGTTTCTTTAGTTTTATTTCCCTTTTTCGGGGATCAACAACAATCTCCTCAATGTGGTGGTTGTTGCTTCGCTCTCTCTCTCTCCCGACTGGTCTCTCTCGCTCCCTTAAGAAGGCGTCTCTCCGACCCAATCACTAGAGAAAGCAGGTGTTATTAATTATTTCTGATTGGGCTACTGACCAGCCGGTGTCTCCACTCTCTCTCTCCCCCTTTCGGGTGTTCAACCACGCTCTCCCCACCACAGAATGATTCTGTATGACTCCATGAGCTTGGAGGACTGCATCCATACATCTCTGCAATGACTCAAATAACTTCTGGCAGGACTCCCAGAGTTCAGGATTATTTGGATTCATTTCAATGCCTCCTTCATCTTACCCCAGACATGCTCAATAATGTTCATGTCTGGTGACTGGGCTGGCCAATCCTGGAGCAACTTGACCTTGTTTGCTTTCAGGAACTTTGACGTGGAGGTTGAAGTATAAGGAGTGCTATCCTGCTGAAGAATTTTCCCTCTCCTGTAATGTAATGGGCAGCACAAATGTCTTGATACTTCAGGCTGTTGATGTTGCCATCCACTCTGCAGATCCCTCGCACGCCCCATATGTAACCACAAACCATGATTTTTTTTCTTTACCAAACTTGACTGATTTCTGTGAGAATATTGGGTCCATGTGGGTTCAATGGGTCTTCTGCAGTATTTGTGATGATTGGGATGCAGTTCAACAGATGATTCATTGGAAAAATCTACCTTCAACCACTTTTCCAAATGATCAAAAAGAAGTCAAGTTATTATTTGTTGCTCTTACAACTGTGATTCACGACAAGACTTTTGTCAGGTAGTGTATACTTACATTTTGGCATAACAATGTAGCAAATTCCCTGCCATACCATGACCATAGTTTACATATTCAGGCACCTAAAAATCAGCTAAATTCCATTTAGGTTGCATTACGATTTAAATGCATGCAATTCAGGACATACTCCAAACAAAATATGTTGTGAATCGTCTCTCACAATTGTCTCAATGGCTGTGAGGCATACTCTTTGTGCAAGCATCTTGGTCACATTGGTTATATCAACTGAAGTTAGCCAAATTCCAGGTGCAGCTTAAAATCACTGAGATGGCAAAACTCAACTGTTTAATTCTAGGGCAGTTATAAAACAAGCCAAAAAAGTAGTGTTCCTTTTGTATTTGCCAAATTATTTAGCTCACTCAATCCAGCTTTCCACAAGCATGCATTCAAACTGATTGTTAGATTTCAGAACTTATTAATTTTTACTGTACCACACCCCTCTCTTGCTTTAATTCCAGCACGTACATACAGCATATTTGAAGTCTGCCACATTTCCATTGAGCTCATGTTGAGCCGAGTTTCTGAATCAATCAGAGTCAGACGCTGAAACTCTGGCCTGTGTGTTGTAATCGCGCCACCTCTGAACCAGCCTTAGTGCGAACACGATCTGGCCCTTAGCCTGCTCTTGGTTATAATTTCTTTTTTTCCTTTCTCTTCTCTTGCCCCCTGGAGCCATTACTGTATTTAAATTTAGACCAAAGGGCACATGTGAACCAGCTGACTGGGGTGCTAATCTCTGGACCTTGAAGTGCTTCTCTTTACTTTTTCCTTTTGGTGAACATATATATACGAGAGATCGATTTACACATGGCTGAGTGGTTTGTCTGACAAAAGCCCTGCAGTGAACTTCACCTATGGATCGACGGGGCAGCTGCAAAGTTATGGTGACTGAGCTGTATTGCACTGCCTTATGGCTAAGATTTGAATCAATCTGCCCTCAAAGGGAGGGTCACCTTATCTACATCGGGGTCCTGTGACATGGGCGACAGGTGGAGAATTGTGATGGGGGTAGAAGTCGGACGGGAAAAAAGTCTTAATTTTCACATCAAACAGGTGGTTTAAGCTCTGTTCTAAATGTTTATTCCTTCGATTTATTTTGCTGTATCAACACTATCTCTTCCTGATGACAGACTCTGACCTTCATTCTTGCCCATACTTGTCCAAAAATGTTTTTAAAAATCCTGTGTTCGCTTTGTCCAAAGGGGAGCGATGTGAAGTAGCTGTTTCCCTGCACTCAAAAGCTAAACTTCAAGGCTTTTTTACGAATGTCATGTCTGACAGAATACGACAGAGAGGTGTGTTTTAGACAAAACATGTTTCAAAACACTCTTAATGTCTGTCATACTTTAACAGCACTCTTTTCTTGACTGACATACAGGTAATTAAATCACATTTTTGAGTTACTTTGGGAATAAAATAGGGCATTTGAAAAAAATTAATCTCTGTTGACAACATTTGTGGAATGATGCTGGTTAATCAAAATAATGAAATGAAAATAAATTAATAAAATGTTCAAATTATAAAAAATAAAATTATGGTAATTGTAATTTTTTTTATTTGTTTGTCTAAAGGAAAAAGAGGGTACAGTGCAGCCCTTAAAATAAAATTGCCCATTTTGAAAGTTTTAAAATCAGAACTTTCTATAATAATAAATCTGGTAAAACTTGTGTATTTTTGACTATTGTTTTTGTAGTTTGTGGCCTTTGCACTTTGTAAAATTGAATCAACCTTTTTGTGTTATTTCTGAACATTAAAATCACATTAGCACATGCAGTTATGTCTTCTGGCTATTTTGTTGAAATGGCAGGCCATTGAATTATTCTAAAACGATTCACACCAAGATGGTGATGCTTTTACAGCATGAATTTGCATTATTTAAAAAAAAGCTGGTAGAACAAATTTTTATTCTGCTCACACCCTATTTAACCAAGATCCACTCACTTTAATATTTCTAGGTCCATCAGTGTCTGGAAAACTTTTCCCATGGCTGAAAACCAGGATCCTATTGGAATGGTTTAATTTTACACAATTAACAAATATTTATTTATATAAATATATATCATTAGTACTGGTTCACCCAAAATTAAAAGCAATTAACTCACCATTTCCACCCTTACTTTGTTTTTCTTTGTGTAGATTTTGTTTTGTGTAGACTATTTATTTTTCAGAACACAAATCAAAGTCATTTCTAAATATCTTTTGAAAGTCTAGTCACCCAAAATCTGACACATCATAATTTCAAAAGGTCCAAAACAAGTCCATGTACTGTAAATCAAGCAAGTTTAGAAACATTGCCAGTTTATAAGATGAACAGATTTAATTATTGTTTATACTCCCATAAAACTACTGAATAGTAAATTGAAATAAAAGCTCAACCTGCTTAAAACCTCATTGGTTCTTGGTGAAGCTGAGCAGTGCCTTGTGAAATGCAAGAAGGAACCTTGTTGGTTCTTGCGTGTCAAGCAAGCATGCTTGTGCTTCCATGACCAAAGTTAATTCTGTAAACTGATCAGTATATTGATTAAACAATGCATTTTGATTTGTTTTAGCATCTCTTTAATAACGTTTTGATGTTTTGGATGAATGGGCATCCAGTCACAGAAATCTCTCTGATTTGATTAAGAATTATTACATTTGTCACCCCAAAGGTAAATATATATATATACACTACCTGACAAAAGTCTTGTCGCCTATCCAAGTTTTTGGAACAACAAACAATAACTTGACTTCTAGTTGATCATTTGGTATCAGAAGTGGCTTATATGAAAGGCAAAGGCCTTTGATTTTTAATGATTTAATTAGGACTGTAATGTCTGACTTTGCTTAGACAAAAGTCTTGTCACTTAACAGAAATAATGTACATATAGAATATAAAGTCATGGCGCAGTAGAAAAAGAATTAATACTGTGTATGACTCCCATGAGCTTGAACGACTGCATCCATACATCTCTTCAATGACTCAAATAATTTATTAATAAAGTCATCTGGAATGGCAAAGAAAGCGTTCTTGCAGGACCCCCAGAGTTCATCAAGATTCTTTAGATTAATCTTCAATACCTCCTCCTTCATCTTACTCCAGACATGCTCAATAATGTTCATGTCTGGTGACTGGGCTGGCCCACCCTGGAGCACCTTGACCTTCTTGCTTTCACGAACTTTGATGTGGAACCTGAAGTATGAGAAAGAGCGCTATCTTGCTGAAGAATTTGCCCTCTCTTGTGGTTTGTAATGTAATGGGGAGCACAAATGTCTTGATACCTCAGGCTGTTGATGTTGCCATCCACTCTGCAGATCTCCCGCACACCCCCATACTGAATGTAACCACAAACCATGATTTTTTCTTCACCAAACTTGACTGTTTTCTCTAAGAATGTTGGGGCCATACAGGTTCCAATAGGTCTTCTGCAGTTTTTGTGATGATTGGGATGCAGTTCAACAGATGATTCATCGGAAAAATGATCAACTAGAAGTCAAGTTATTATTTTTTGCTCTTCCAGCTGGGATCGTCGACAAGACTTTTGTCAGGTAGTGTATCTTATGGCTTTACAGTAAATGTATAATATAGTATAATGGCAGTATAATGGTGAGTAAATGATAGGGTAATCAAACAATATAAGCGGATCCCAGATTTTCACTTCTTATTTTAAAGGAAAGGAGAAACAAGTGGATTTTTTTTATCCTGCTAATGAATATGTCACAGTTCAAAGTTATCAAACTCTACTTTAAGTATTCCACTTTTTAAGTGAAACGCAGAATGAAAACGTATTGTCTAAATCAAGTCATCCCTTTCTGCTTAAAAGATAAATACTTCAGCGGTGGACGGGACCCTTCCACTGACACAGAAATCCCAGAATAAACGTGTACAATATTACTCCATCCATCAGCGGTCCCTGTCTGCGAAGCGCTTTGGCACTCAGAGTTTAATCCATTAAAGTGCACCCTTTCTCTCACCGGCCTGACATTGAGAGGCTGAATCCAACTTTGTGCTGACATCTTGTGCAGAGATCACCCTTTTATTCAACCGGCGCTGCCATCTCTGCCTCTTTCAATAATATCCTGACTCGCGGGGTCACAGAATCAGGGCTTCTAGACCCATTGCAGAGATTTGCTTGGTGAAGAGAGATGATGAGGGCAGCTCTACCTGTTGACAGGAGAGCAGAGAGCTGTCTAAACAACCATTCCTGGTAATGACAGTTAATGAAGGACCTCCCGTAACTGCACAGGTTAAAGCAAGAGTGGTATTCACAACAAACATGTCGAGGGGAGTTCAGTGGGCAGGAGATGCTTCAGAGCAGTTGCATGCTAGGTTGTTTAAAGGGATAGTTCATCCAAAAATAAAAATCTGTCATCATTTACATACCATTCACTTGTCACAAACCTATTTGACTTTCTTCATTTGTCGAACACAAAAGATCATATGTTGAAAACCTGTAATCATTGACTTCCATAGTATTTGTTTTTCCTGCAATGGATGTCAGTGGTTACTGGTTTCCAAAATTCTTCAAAATATCTTCTTTTGTGTTCACTAAGAAAAAAAAAGAAGGTTAAGGTTAAAGTTTGAAACCACTTAAGAGTGGGTAAAGTGCGATTTTTCTTTTCCTTTTTTTCTGGTTGAACTTTCCTTTTAAGTTTGTAATAGGACATTGATGTTAAAATATACTGTGGAAAAAATAGGTATTACATAATAATATGTGCATATTGTCTGTAAATCTTTAGGATAATGTTGAAGGCTTTTTAAATGGCATTTAAAGAGGTTTCGTTTGGTTATATGGTGAACATGCAGTCACGGTGTGTTTGATATAAACTTAAAAACAATTAAACTGAATAATTTCACAAAACAAAACTATTAAAAAGTCAGAAAAGTTGTGTTTAGAAGATCCTGTTGCACATTCAGGATTACAAATATAAATAGAGTTTGAGTCTAGCTTGTCTCATTCTCCTGTACCATTTCCTCCACCTCTTTGTATACGTTTTGTGTATATAATATCAATGTGCTGTATATATTCTAACAATAAAACTTTCATCATTATCATTGTCTCAAAAAACAGAAATGTTAAATTATTTACTTTTTTTGTTTTCACAAATCCGCTAGAGGCTGTTGTGTGTGCTTTTTAAGATGTCAAATTTCTCTCGCGAGTGCCATTCGCACCTGCTCTTCTTGCGTAAATCCACCAGAGGCTGCTGTCGACTGACTGACCGACTGACCGACCAACCGATGCCCCCACCCACCTCTGTCTCTAAACTCAACCAAAAAGCCCTTGCGGCAGTTTGATTTTTACCATGTTTTCCGTTTTTACCACATTCTCACCCTGCTATTTACTTGTTATTTTATTTTTTGCCTTTTTTTTTGTCTTACCTGCTTTCTGCAACCATTTTTCACCAGACTCAAACCTCGTCGTCATGGTCAACTTGCGTGGCGAGCAACTGGACAAACTGGTAACAGTGAAGAAGCCGTCCACACAGAGGTAAGCGATCAGCTGGTAAGCACGGAAAGGAATGGCATTATACCACCCCATAGCATTTGATTTAAAGACGAAACACAGCCATACAGTATGTTCTTCTTGCTACATAATTTGCGATCTCCAGAAATGTACACTTACCAGCCACTTTATTAGGTACACCTTACTAGTACCGGGTTGGACCCCCTTTTGCCTTCAGAACTGCCTTAATCCTTCATGGCGTAGATTCAGCAAGGTACTGGAAGCATTTCTCAGAGATTTTGGTTCATATTGACATGATAGCATCATGCAGTTGCTGCAGATTTGTCAGCTGCACATCCATGATGCGAATCTCCTATTCCTCCACATCCCAAAGGTGCTCTTTTGGATTGAGTTCTGGTGACTGTAAAGACCATTTGAATACAGTGAAATCATTGTCATGTTCAAGAAACCGGTCTGAGATGATTCAAATTTATCCTGCTGGAAGTAGCCATCAGAAGATGGGTACACTGTGCTCATAAACGGATGGACATGGTCAGCAACAATACTCAGGTAGGCTGTTGACACAATGCTCAATTGGTAACAATGAGCTCAAAGTGTGCCTAGAAAATATGCCCCACACTATTACACCACCACCAGCATAAACCGTTGAGACAAGGCAAGATGAATCCATGCTTTCATGTTGTTGGTGCCAAATTCTGACCCTAACATCCAAATGTCTTGGTTGTAACGAGTGGTTATTTGAGTTACTGTTGCCTTTTTGTCAGCTGGAACCAGTCTGGCCATTCTCCTCCGACCTCTGGCATCAACAAGGCATTTTTGCCCACAGTACTGCCGCTCACTGGATATTTTCTCCTTTTCTGACCATTCTCTGTAAACCCTAGAGATGGTTGTGCATGAAAATCCATGTAGATCAGCAGTTTCTGAAATACTCAGACCAGCACGTCTGGCACCAACAACCATGCCACGTTTGGTCACTTAAATCACCTTTCTTCCCCATTCTGATGCTTGGTTTGAACTGCAGCAGATCGTCTTGACCATGTCTACATGACTAAATGCTTTGCGTTGCTGCCATGTGATTGGCTGATTAAAATTTTGCGTTATTGAGCAGTTGGACAGGTGTACCTTATAAAGTGACCGGAGAGTGTATATACGGGTACATTTTCAGAATTAGCCTATGTTGTAAATATGAGACAAATAATAATGGCATTATTCTAATTAATATTGTCTCTTTATGTACAAATTAATGATAATTTTTTTCACATTATTGCATCATGTAATGTATCATTATGGGATTTTTTTACTCTGTAAAATTAAAGACATAAATAATGTCTGTAACATAAGGCAAAAATATTAAATCAAATCTCTTTGTCTATTTGTCTGTCTGTCTGTTGACTGATCCATGTCATTCCATCCATACACTGTTCTTGACATTGTTCTCATTAAAGTTCCTCCCTTCAGTCTCCTGGTATATAATAACTGCCGTATGTTGTGTCTTCATCAGAGAGATGGGAAAGTGTGAGGTCTGTGTGTTGGTGCTAAGGTGGAATGGGGCAGATTGTAGAGATGGAAAATGGTCAGAGTAACTTGTGTCTCTAATGGACAAAACCCTATGAGGAAATGTTATCTTAGGAATGGAGAAAAGCAGACTGTTGACACTATTTAACATATAACCTTTTGTCTCAATGTCCTCCAAGAAAAGAAAAAAGAAAAGAAGACGACTACGACTGTTGGCGATTGGAGAAACGGCGTGCAGGGGAGAGAAAGAAAAGGGGCAGTAGCTGGTGCTTTAAAGTGTCAAAGCCTTTGTAGCTGTGACTAGTTTATGATGCTGATGTCAAGCATCCCACTCAATGAGGTCTTTGTCCCGAACTGAGACCAGGGCAGTGGGAAAACTGCCCACATTTAGTCGGCAGGCCCATCTATCTTTCTGCTAGGCCTTGCTGTCCCCTTTGTACCAAAACTCCTGTGTATTAAAGATCTCCCGGGTTAATGTGCTGGAAAATTGGCTTGCATTTTTATAGGAGGAGGCCAGCTAAATGAAAGAAAAACAACTTAGGGAGGGCAGAAAAGGACGAGGAAAAAATATCTGAAGGAGTGATCTGAGAGGGCAGGCCCTCAAGACTTGTATCCTGTGACCTCGATAAAAGAGAAGCCTCTATGTCACACTGGAGACAGTCCTGTAGTCTGCCAGAGTGTGTTTCCATCCATTTATCATCAGAGTCATAAGCAGCGGTTGTTACTGTAGATGTGTTGACCCGGTCACAATGCACACAGAGATGCATTACACATAAATCTAAGGGGAACACCAACGAAGGATGGAAAAAGGAGCAGAAAAAAGTAGTATTGTATTATACAGTCGGCTAGAGAGGAGAAACAATCATCCCCGCAGATTCTTCATTCACCAGGTCACTCCATCTTTGTCCAACTCATTTCCCACAGACGTCAGATCTGGAGTCTGTCACCTGCCCCGTTGTGAAGTTGAACACAGAATTGGACCCATCAGTTCAATCAATAAGCACTGGGTGTCCAGCTCATTGGACATGTTTATGGGTGTGGGAGGCTAATTAGGAGAGTCTTCCCAGGCTTAGAGAGAAGAGCCCACTCAACAGCTGGTCAATACTGGACTCCTGTCCTTAGGTCAATTTTGTGGTAACCCCAGAGAACCACCGGGACAGCTACAGGTCCACAGAGGCCAATTGGGTTAATAGCTGGCCTGAAGGAACTGAGACTTCCAAGAATGTCTCGACTGAGACTCTGAAGTTTCCCATGATAGCAGGCCATATTGAAAATTAATAACACCAATCATTTTATTTCATTTTATTCTGTATTTATTATATATTAATCATTTCATATATATTAATTATTATTATTATTGCTGTTGTTGTTGTTTCTGAAAATGTAGAACTCGTGAATGTACAGAATTTTCTATACTTGCAGATGGTGTTTGTTTCTATCCCCTTTCTTTACCCCCTTTCTTTTTTTGTCAGGGTGCGTGTGCTTCAACATCAAGAGGGATCAGGATCTAAATATCTTTTTTTTCTGTAAGTAAGGGGACAAGCTCAAAGCACATAGCCCTTGAGGACTACAAGTCAAACACTGGCCATTGACATCCAACAATCTAACTGCTTGCTTTTTCCCATTCTGTGACCCCAGGAGGTCAAAAAGTTTTGGTCCCCGAAGTCTCTTAACACGCAGATGTTACAGTAACATTGCCAAGAAATCAGGCCCAAACAGCACCTCTGACCTGTCTGTCAGCTGATCCAGCATGGCCTCTTTTGAAATGGACTCCCCACTTCTATAAATTACCACATTTTCCCACCGTCTTTCCTCCATTCAGCCTCCTCATCCGCAGCCATTCGTTTGCAAGAGCCCTGCGGTCAACGAATAGCGAAGGCCCAGTGGCTTGTGAATCTGACCTCTTGGCTCCAGAAAGGTCAAAGGGCTCACACCAGGGTCAGGGCCTCTCTTTATGTCTCCTCTCACCAAAGGCTCTGTAAAGAATGGGGAGCCTGGGGGAAACAAAAGCTTTCAGGAGAGACAAGCGACAGTGCTCTATACATCAGCGCCTCTGTTCACTGTGACGTTCCCCTTTCCAACTGAAACAAACAAACAAAACCAAATAAAGGTAGGAACTGGAACATTAGATCTGTACAAAAGATGCAAGGCGGGAAATAGAGGCGGTATGTAGCAACTACCTAATGAGATAACAGGCTGATGATCATGCTCATCTGTAACAGATTACCTGATCATACTCATTAGTGGGTCCATCAGTGGAGGATGGAGTTACAGGAGGGAAAGTAAACATAGGAAAATGTGCCTGATAAACATTTATGAAGAAATTCAAACTTGTTAGGGGCGTCATGGTTGCACAGTGGCTGACACGATCGCATCACAGCAAGAAAGTCGCTGGTCGAGGCTGGGTCAGTTGTCATTTCTGTGTGGAGTTTGCATGTTCTCCCCGAGTTTGTTTCCTGCGTGTGCTCCGCTTTACCCCACAGTCCAAAGACATGTGCCATAGGTAAATAGGGTGAGCTAAATTGGCCATAGTGTATGTGTGTGAATAAATGAGAGTGTATGGGTATTTCCCAGTGATGGGTTGCATACGCTGTGTAAAACAGATGCTGGATAATTTGGCGGTTCATTCTGCTATGACTAAGTTGAAAAGAAAACGAATGACTGCAAGTAAAAAAAAAATTGTTGGACTACACCAGTGGTCCCTAACTTTTTTATCACAGCAGACCAGTCAACGTTTGACAGTTTTACCTCGACCCAGGGGGAGGGGGAATTGGTGGTTGCTAGGCAACCATCAATAGTTTTCCTAGAGGATGGCAAGATGTCAAAACATTGCTGCAAGTCTGACACAAATTTAATAATGGAGAAAATAAAAAGCACTGCCATGTTTGTCTGAGATTACTAGTCTACCGATATTTCTATATTCCCTACAAAATCTGAAGCTGATCGGTCAGTTCTTGTCACGTGACTTGCGGTGCGCTCATGGCATTCTGAAGATGTTTACAGATGTGTGTGCCGCTCCCACACTTTGTTCCTCTATTGGAAATAACGAGCTTGAGCATGGAAAAGATGTGATATGTGAACGGCCATCGTCATTTGTGATCTCCAGCAATTGAATTTCTTGCACAGACATGCTGGATTCACCGGATTTGTTGATAATTAGATTGCGGATCCATTTCTTGGCAGTTTGTGGATCCTTCACTGGACCTTTTCCTCTTTGCGAAGAAACTTTCCAAAGATGTCTGTTTCTTACTCATTTTGCTAGCTTGTGGGTTCAATTTTGGCGCTCAAGTAAATGAGAATGCAGTCATTTTTCAAAATAAATGTTTTTCAAAATAAAAGATCATTCAAATCATACAGTATCTGTTAGAACAGGGATGGCCAATTTTAGCTCTGGAGGGCCATTACCTTACAGAGTTTAGTTACAGCGCAAATTTCGAAGCAATCCTTAACACTAGCACTATAAAGGTTTTGAATTTTTAAAAGAATTGTTAAAATAAAACCCACATAACTTTAATAACCTGACTTTTTCTTAAATGTGTTTATATTTCTTTCTAACATTGTCATTTAATTTTAAATGACAAAATACAATAGAGTTCTGAGTATTTATACCTTTATTTTACTATATCGGTCAAACTGACCGCATGCATTTCAGTGTCTGCTACTCATTGTATTTGCTTCCCTCTGTTTCCTAGCAACTTCCTGCTAACAAAAACATAACTTACTAATAGTAAAACATTACTTTACTTTAGACATGTCTTTTAAAACAACATATTTAGTGCAGTGAAAAAATCTTGCTCTCCTACTTGGCAGACAAGGTGAGGTGTGCACCTTTGCAGACAGTCTAGTAACAATGATTGATAGGCTGTGTTACAAAAAAAAGATAATATTTTTATGGTAATGACTTCATAAAATATGACAACAGACATTTAAAGCTTAATTATAACATCTAAATAGAAGCTTTAAATGTAACTTCGAAGTGAAAACATGACATTTTATGAGAACAGCTAAACTGACTTTAATGACCATTCTAGTAGGTATATAATTCTGATAGTTCCAATGTTACTGGATAGGTTACATATTTCAGGTGTATTTGATTAGGGATGGAGATAGACTCTAAACAGGTCCACAGCTGTCCATCTTTGCACTACAAATTGTGTTTGTCCTTTAAGGACCATGACACACCAAGTCAAGGGCCTGGGTCAGTGAAAATCAGCCCACTGTTGAGTGTATGTTGGGCTAGTTTTTGCTTTGTCTTCTCATAATCGGTTGTAGCTGGGCTACAGTGAGAGCAATCCTTCACACAAGAATGAGACAAAAGTGATGAAAGGAAGCAAATCAAAACAGCAGCAGAAGGCTGCATTATTGTTACATCATTTTACCTAAGTATTTCAATACATGCAAAGAAGAAAACGTGATCAACACAATTGATATTCAAAATGGTAAAAAAGCACTACTTTGTTAGCATTTACTTTTTTTGCAGTTCTAATGTTGGTTTCTCTCTTTAAATAACAAATAATGACTATTGTTTCCTGCTACTAAATGCAGTTAATTCCATACAGGTGCAGAACACACGTGCAGACAGCAGTAGTCCTTGTGGTGCAGATTTTTGGCCCAGACACAGTGGATGCAAGGCAACAAATCAGTTGGCTTTTGTCACCACTAGCTATTTGAAGTTGGCTGAAAATAAATCAACATTCACTGAAGATCCCGACTCCTGAAAGACCACTGTTCCAGGATATTTGAGAGTCTGGCTTCAATCCTAATCAAGTCTGACTGTAATTTTAAAGAAATTTTTAGGATATAGATTTGTTTGATCAGGGATGGACCTAAACTCTGCATGATATTGGCCCTTCATAACAGAGCAGTTCCTTCTTTTTCTAATATAAATGGTCTGAATGCAATCTGAATGATTTTTTTTTTTTTAAATGCTGAGCTTGTTAACTACAAGTAAAACTAATATATGTGCTCATTTTGACAGCATCTTTAATTTGCTGTTGGCCCTCTTTTGCCAAAACACAACCAACCCATTGAGGCATGTACTCCTGAAGGCGTTATGTGGTATCTGGAACAAAGATGATAGCAGCAGATCAGTCCTGTAGGTTGCGAGATGGAGTTACCATGGATCAAACTCCATCCAGCACATCCCACAGATCAATTGCACTGAGATCTTGGGAATTTTGGAGACCAGGGCAACACCTTGCAATCATCATGTTCTCAAACCATTCCTGAACAATGTGTGAAGTGTGTCAAAGTGCATTACCATGCTGAAAGAAACCACTTCCTCCCTAGAACATCTTTGTGAAGAGATGTATCTGGTCTGAAACAATATTTAGGTAGGTAGGTCAAATGTACACCACATGCAGAACATTGCTGAGAACATTTTCCCTCCACCGGCTTATTGTTATCTCACAGTGCATCACAGTGCCATCATTTTACCAAATAAACAACATCTAACATTGGATTAGGCAACTATCATCTGCTCCAAAGTTCGTTTTTAATACTTGCATGTTCTTTTAAGACAAATTCATCAGTGCAAAGAGGGTGTCATAGGTACACTGATCATTCAACTTACACACATTCCCTACCATAGCCATCATTAATATTTTCTGTAACTTGTGCTACAGTTTACCTTCTACTAGCATGGTTCAGATGAGATTGGGCACCCAACACCCTGTTGCAAAGTTTTTATTTTTTCTTAGACATCTCCTGGTAAATTCTTACCACTGCCTCAATTAATTTAATTTAATTAATACATATGGGCAAATGACATAAGTTTTATCAGTTTTTTTCATTTATTTATTTTACCAAAGCCTCATTCTTTTTATTAATTATTCATTATAAATAGCCAGTAAGTTAACATTAGCTAGTTAGGAGCAGTGCAAAACGACAATGTCTGCAAACCACCGTTTATGTACCGAACTTTTTCTTGTACTGTAGCTCTCCAGCAGCAGCAGCCTCTAGTGCAGTTTACTGCTAACAGTGAAGACCCAGGCCCCATACTGTTACCAAGCACCAGTCATGAGCCCAACACACTAGAATGGGCAGGTAGCTTTGTCACTGAGTGAATATAAGAATTTGAATGATCAATATTAATATAAATTTTAATGAATATTGCACCTGCTAAATGAAAGTGCCCTGGTGAGACAATTAATGAAATCAGATGATTCACTAAATTAATAAATCAGACTTAACTTGATCAGAAAGCTAAAAAGGGGGAAAATATGTAGTCAACTTTAGCGCCAATAGCCTAGTGGTTAGAGTGTCGACATATAGCACTCAGGTGCTCACGGTGACCCAAGTTCGATTCCTGGCTCGAGGTCCTTTTTTTGATCCTTCCCCTCTCTCTGCTTCTCATACTTTCCTGTCTGTTAATCTCCATTGTCCTGTCAATAAAGGTGAAAATACCTAAAAAAGGTGAAGCCATCATTAGAAAGTAATACTGTGGTTAAAAATGTCTGGCAGAAAACAGGGCAATACTTGTTTCATTCTTTATTTGGGTTTAAGGACTGGATATCTGTCAACAATTTTGCACAGAATATATATTCAGAAATTGCAGAAAAGGACATTGTGATGTTTTAAAGATGTTTTTGGAGATTTAGCTACCCTTTAATGTTCTCATATTTATGAAATAATTATAAATAATTTAAGTTATAAAGCAGCTGTTTCCTTAAAAAAGACATGATAGTGTCATTAGAAAATTCATTCATTCATTCATTCATTTTCTTTTCGGCTTAGTCCCTTTATTAATCCGGGGTCGCCACAGCGGAATGAACTGCCAACTTATCCAGCACATGTTTTACGCAGGAGATGCCCTTCCAGCTGCAACCCATCTCTGGGAAACATCCATACACACTCATTCACACTCACACACTATGGACAATTTAGCTTACCCAATATACCTAAACCACATGTCTTTGGACTGTGGGGGAAACCGGAGCACACGGAGGAAACATGAAAACTCCACACAGAAACGCCAACTGACCCAGCCGAGGCTCTAACCAGCGACCTTCTTGCTGTGAGGCGATATTAGAAAATTCAATACATTTAATTTGAATCTTTATTTTATACATATAGCTTAATATATATTTGTATTTATTTATTTATTTTTTCAAGGGTTGGATATTTATGAGCACTAACTCTTACAGAAAATAGATTCTGATACTATTAAACATTACATTGTGTTAACTTTTCAAATAAATCTTCACTGTGAAATACTGAATTGGAAATGACATTATTTTAATATAAACAATTTGGTACTTGTTGTCATATTGACTCAGGTGTTCATTCCTTCCTATTTCTGCATCTAACACTTTAATGATGCTTATCGTATAATCTACCCAAACCACAATGCATGGCCTTGTAAGGAGATAATCAATGATATTCATCCGACATGTTTATATGATGATAGGCCTGTTTATTGGGCCTATTGCAGTACAGCAGAATAAAAGCCCATTTTAAAATAAGAAAACATATTTATCACATAATCAAACAGCCGGAAGAGAGTTTCTTAACACAGCATGTGTTTTTTTTTCTCCCACAACCTGTTTTCTCAGCCATTGCATTTGACCCCTGTAAAACTATATCAGCAAACTAATAACCGGGCAAACCACCAGTCTATGGTGTCCTTATCCCTGGTCTTTTGCTGTAATGTGTTGCAGATTCCAGAGGTCGTTGGCGGCAGAGTAGTTTTTAAGCAAATGGCATGTGGTGAGAGGTCAGAGTCAGGGGGCCCAGTGGGTGAAAGGTTGAATAACTCGAAGGAAAGTTGTAACTGTTTGAGAGGGGAGATGTTTAACAGGTTAAGACTTTTCCAGCGCACATTGTTTTAAGCCAAAGGAAAAAACACACATCTGGGCCTCCCATCATCTGTTTTAAATCCATAATTGTTCGAGATTTTTACATATCGGTTTCTGCTCGTTTAAACTGATCTCTCTTTATCATCAGGGAACTTTGTAATTGAAGGTATTTTTACATTTCTTATAATATATAACATAAAAGTCTAATGCATAACTTTAATATGAAGGTTCTGCTTACAAAACGATTGCCAATTTTAAACCTTTTCACATACACACATAATTGTGGATATAATTATCTAATAATTTAGGTAATCTCAAAAGATTGCAGTCATTGGGATACATTGTTGCATTATATAGTGGATTTTAAATCTTCCCAGGAAAAAGTTTGATTGCCGACAAGAACAGATCACAGTTTCTTTAGGGTTCAAAATGCAGGTGTTTAGAGTGGAACGTATACTTTCCCTCTAAATTAGGCGTTGAGGGCTGAGAGAGGGGTTGGGAAATTTGTGGAATTACTGGTTGATTTTAACCAGATGATTGCTGGAGTTGGACACCAGAGAGTTTTCATTAGGGGCCCTAATTTACAGACCTACCTCTGCATTCCAGCAGATGGTCAAACTCCCCCAGGTCTTAAAGTTCACCTCAACCTCACACGTCTGTGACAGAGGACTACAAGTTCTGAGAGAAGAGAGATGTAGGTAAAAAAAAAAAAATCACAGAGCTACCAGTAAACCATTGTGTGTTTGTGCACAGATTTATAGAGGATTTCACTCATCACATGTTGGACTATTAAGATCAGAAACACACACAATGCTTCCCTTTAAAAAAAGTGTTATGACACCTGATTTTACAATTAGCTATTGTACTAGTACAGAACCAACAAAAAACTAAAATGTGCTAATAGTGACAGAGTGTTAAGATTTAAAGAGCAGCTATGATGAAAATCATCTTTTGTACGCTGTTTGGACAGAAATGTGTGTATGTATAGTGTGTCCACAGTCAAATTGGGGCAAAATAAAGACAATAAGTCTCGTTTTTTAATTTCCTGATGTTATAATAGGATCCAAATCCCTCCAATTTTGAGGCCCACCACAAAGTGACATAGAAGTGCGGTTTTCTCCACCCACCGAATTGATTGACAGCCGTGTATTAAGACGTCTCCGTAGTAAGGCGTATAATCATATCAAAAAGATAGGACATGCGCAAAGCAACTGGGATTAAAAGATCTGTTCAGCTCTCTGTGATGATCAATCATCATCAAATGTGATCAAGAATGAGTTTTACTAGTTTGAAATGTTTATAAAACAGCGCACGTTTGTAATGAATTACAGCAATTTTACCATCTTCATCACCACAGCCGTGTCAGTACAATTATAAAAGAAGACGCTTCTATCCCGGTTTGTGGACATTAATCAGGTTTATTTTTTACATTAACATCACGGATATCCATACAGCAGAGGATATTATTGTGTATCCTGTCACATTTGCCATGCAAAAACACATTTGCTATGTGCTGTGTGTGTCTGTGTGTATGTGCGTGAACTTTGTAGTGACATTGTGTGTGACTCACCGTCGCAGAAAGGCTTGAATTAACTCCACATCAAATACATCAGATAATCATTGGGAAAGTTCTTACTGTAGTATTTCTCACAAACGTTACGTGAGATCTGCTTCCTTCATGTCTGTCACTGTGCTGTATATCTGACGCAGCCGAGGCGGAGATTGAGGCACACTCTGACAGGCACGTGGGAACGGTGGATGGGGAGAACTGGCTTTAAAAGCACATGCCACAAAAACAGCTACATTGTGCTCAGAGCAGAAATTTCAATATTTAGAAAGGTATGATAAATAATCTGATGGGTGTTTTGAGCTGAAACTTTACAGACACATTCTGAAGACACAAAAGACTTCTCTTAAATCTTAAAAAAGGGGTAAAACAGGTGCCCTTTAATGTAAATTTAAGCTCTAAGTTGTGTCTTTTTTGCTCGTTACTAATATGAGATGCCCCTCCACCATTATAAATTAGCCAATAGAAGGTGATTGGATATATAAGTCTTTAAATATAAAAGCATGGATTTTGATCACATAAATATGCATGGTAACAATTAAATCAGCCAATGGAAGTGCTGTATTTGATATTATTTTTGCATATGTGGCATAATGGTACATTGTATATGTATATACAGTTGAAGTCAGAATTATTAGTTCCCTGAATTATTAGCCCCCCGTTTATTCCCCCCCAAATTTCTGTTTAACGAGAGAGAACATTGTTTCAACACGTTTCTAAACATAATAGTTTTAATAATTGATTTATTTTATCTTTGCCATGATGACAGTAAATAATATTTTACTAGATATTTTTCAAGACACTTCTATACAGCTTAAAGTGACTTTTGAAGGCTTTATTAGGTTAATTAGGTTAACTAGGCAGGTTACGGTTATTTGTTCTGTAAACAGTCGAGAAAAAAATTCGCACAAATGTTCAAGTAACATCAGCACGGGAACCATTAATCTCAAGATGGTCATCCTGTCTTCTCATGTGAATTTATCTGATGGTTGTGACCATTGTGTTGAGTTTCCTATAATAATGGCACATTATGTTCTAGCATTGGAGTGTTGCTTGTTGCCGTCTGCTTGTAACACACATGCATACCTCTAAGGGGTCAGGTAATGACCTCTCCTTGGTGATGCTTCTGCAAACAGTACAAAACACAGGTGCAGTCATTTTCATAATTCTGTTCCAGTGTATGGTCACAAAATCTAATAAAATAATACTAGTTTCATGTTGGTATAGTGGGTGAAATTGGCTTTAATGCTTAATTGTATTTGCCAAAAAAAAATAATAAGCTATTTTTCATATATGTTTTCACAAACATGTTTGCAAAGTTTTGACAGTGTGCACATTTTTGAAACAATAATGATTCAATCTAAAGAAATTTACCCTCTATAATATTCAAGCACAGTATTTTGGGGGTAGAATCTAATATCTATAAAAAACTTTAAATATAACGTTAAATAACCGATAAAGTTGTAGAATGTTAGAAGAAGGCTACCAAAACATTTCAAATGCTGGAAAAGTCATTAAGAATGTGATTTGATTTTGGACTGTATGATAAATAAAGTAATTATTTCAAATGGGTGATTTTCTGTAGGTTATTATTTTCATATATACACAAAAATATTGCATTTATTAAATGTATAAATCAGTTTAAACATTTATCACTACCAGTCAAAAGTTTGAAAACAGTAAGTTTAATGTTTTAAAATGAGCCAATTCTGCTCACCAAGGCTCTTTATTTAATGAAACATACAGTAAAAACTGTTAAATTGAGAAATATTATTAAAGATTTTAAATGTTTACTTATTTAATGTAGATACAAATTTAGTTTATATCTGATTCAAAGCTGTATTTTTATTTCCATTACTCCAGTCTTTAATGTAACATGATCCTACACTGTAAAAAAAATCCATTATTTTATGTTTTTTAAACGTTAAAAAAATGTTAAATAACGGCCGTTAAATAACAGAAATTTACTATAAAATGGCAGACGTGAAATTGCAGAAACTCACTGTAAAATAACAGACATTAAATTACTGAAATTTACCGTAAAATAACAGACGTTAAATTACAGAAATTTACCATAAAATAGCAGACGTTAAATTACAGAAATTTACCATAAAATAGCAGATGTTAAATTACAGAAATTTCCTGTAAAATAGCAGATGTTAAATTACAGAAATTTATCCATAAAATAGCAGATGTTAAATTACAGAAATTTACTGTAAAATAACGGACGTTAAATTACAGAAATTTACCATAAAATAGCAGACGTTAAATTACAGAAATTTACCATAAAATAGCAGATGTTAAATTATAGAAATTTACCATAAAATAGCAGACGTTAAATTACAGAAATTTACCATAAAATAGCAGACGTTAAATTACAGAAATTTACCATAAAATAGCAGACGTTAAATTACAGAAATTTTTCATAAAATAGCAGATGTTAAATTACAGAAATTTACCGTAAAATAGCAGGCGTTAAACTACAGAAATTTACCATAAAATAACAGACGTTAAATTATAGAAATTTACCATAAAATATCAGACGTTAAATTACAGAAATTTACCATAAAAAAGCAGATGTTAAATTACAGAAATTTACCATAAAATAGCAGATGTTAAATTACAGAAATTTACCGTAAAATAGCAGGCGTTAAATTACAGAAATTTACCATAAAATAGCAGATGTTAAATTACAGAAATTTACCATAAAATAGCAGATGTTAAATTACAGAAATTTACCGTAAAATAGCAGGTGTTAAATTACAGAAATTTACCATAAAATAGCAGATGTTAAATTACAGAAATTTACTGTAAAATAGCAGACGTTAAATTACAGAAATTTACCATAAAATAGCAGATGTTAAATTACAGAAATTTACCGTAAAATAGCAGGCGTTAAATTACAGAAATTTACCATAAAATAGCAGATGTTAAATTACAGAAATTTCCTGTAAAATAGCAGATGTTAAATTACAGAAATTTATCCATAAAATAGCAGATGTTAAATTACAGAAATTTACCATAAAATAGCAGATGTTAAATTACAGAAATTTACTGTAAAATAACGGACGTTAAATTACAGAAATTTACCATAAAATAGCAGACGTTAAATTACAGAAATTTACCATAAAATAGCAGATGTTAAATTATAGAAATTTACCATAAAATAGCAGACGTTAAATTACAGAAATTTACCATAAAATAGCAGACGTTAAATTACAGAAATTTACCATAAAATAGCAGACGTTAAATTACAGAAATTTACCATAAAATAGCAGATGTTAAATTACAGAAATTTACCATAAAATAGCAGGCGTTAAACTACAGAAATTTACCATAAAATAGCAGACGTTAAATTATAGAAATTTACCATAAAATATCAGACGTTAAATTACAGAAATTTACCATAAAATAGCAGATGTTAAATTACAGAAATTTACCGTAAAATAGCAGGTGTAAATTACAGAAATTTACCATAAAAAAGCAGATGTTAAATTACAGAAATTTACCATAAAATAGCAGATGTTAAATTACAGAAATTTACCGTAAAATAGCAGGCGTTAAATAACAGAAATTTACCATAAAATAGCAGATGTTAAATTACAGAAATTTACCATAAAATAGCAGATGTTAAATTACAGAAATTTACTGTAAAATAGCAGACGTTAAATTACAGAAATTTACCATAAAATAGCAGATGTTAAATTACAGAAATTTACCGTAAAATAGCAGGCGTTAAATTACAGAAATTTACCATAAAATAGCAGATGTTAAATTACAGAAATTTACCATAAAATAGCAGATGTTAAATTACAGAAATTTACCGTAAAATAGCAGGTGTTAAATTACAGAAATTTACCATAAAATAGCAGATGTTAAATTACAGAAATTTACTGTAAAATAGCAGACGTTAAATTACAGAAATTTACCATAAAATAGCAGATGTTAAATTACAGAAATTTACCGTAAAATAGCAGGTGTAAATTACAGAAATTTACCATAAAAAAGCAGATGTTAAATTACAGAAATTTACCGTAAAATAGCAGGCGTTAAATAACAGAAATTTACCATAAAATAGCAGATGTTAAATTACAGAAATTTACCATAAAATAGCAGATGTTAAATTACAGAAATTTACTGTAAAATAGCAGACGTTAAATTACAGAAATTTACCATAAAATAGCAGATGTTAAATTACAGAAATTTACCGTAAAATAGCAGGCGTTAAATTACAGAAATTTACCATAAAATAGCAGATGTTAAATTACAGAAATTTACCATAAAATAGCAGATGTTAAATTACAGAAATTTACCGTAAAATAGCAGGCGTTAAATTACAGAAATTTACCATAAAATAGCAGATGTTAAATTACAGAAATTTACTGTAAAATAGCAGACGTTAAATTACAGAAATTTACCATAAAATAGCAGATGTTAAATTACAGAAATTTACCGTAAAATAGCAGGTGTAAATTACAGAAATTTACCATAAAAAAGCAGATGTTAAATTACAGAAATTTACCATAAAATAGCAGATGTTAAATTACAGAAATTTACCATAAAATAGCAGATGTTAAATTACAGAAATTTACCGTAAAATAGCAGGCGTTAAATTACAGAAATTTACCATAAAATAGCAGATGTTAAATTACAGAAATTTACCATAAAATAGCAGATGTTAAATTACAGAAATTTACCGTAAAATAGCAGGTGTTAAATTACAGAAATTTACCATAAAATAGCAGATGTTAAATTACAGAAATTTACTGTAAAATAGCAGACGTTAAATTACAGAAATTGCTGAGCTGACTTGGCTTCTTTTAAAACATTAACAAACTTTACTGTTTCCAAACTGGTAGTGTATTTATTAATTTATACAATTTTTTAAATTCATTTATTTATTTATTTATTTATTTATTTATTTATTTATTTATTGTGTGTGTCTGTTGTTAATTGCACTGAATCTAAATAATATCAACTGAAGCAAAAACATTAAAATCTCACCCAGAATCTGTCCATAACACGGGGGTTAAAAAAGCTGTTTATACACGCTTGAGGTAGAATTGTTTCAGTGAGCCACGGAACAGAACGCAGATTTCTGCGACATCCATTAGTCTTCCTCTTTAGCCTCTGTGTCAGATCAAGAGACTCATTGGTCAAAATTGCAACCAGCAATCCAAACAAGAGTCTGCTTCAAGACAGTTCAGAGTCTGGTAAACTTTGAAATCCCCCCCATTACTTTTCCAGCACAATAAATCAAATCTCAGGCAGTGTTGTCTTGTCAGTGACCTCTGATCTCACACAAAAAGAGGTCAACATGGCCGACGTGAGTTGTAAAAAAACGGGCTGCTATGTAAACACCATTAATTTCTCCACTGTAAGGGTTAGGGAGCTGTACGTCGAATAAAAGAATGCCTCAGATGTCTGGAAATCTGAAGTTCTAATGGTATTTCATTCATCAAATTGTCTGGCTCGGCTAATAGCTGCTGGCATTTAAGTTTTAACTCCAAACGACTAGTTGATGACATGTTTCCCCCACACATGTGTTCTGATAATGCTGGATGAAAAATGATGTGGTATTCGATGTCTCCGCTTCCTACTCTTCTGTGTTCGCCGAGGGAAATGTTTTTTTTTCTTTCCTTTTTTAGAAATCTGAGTATTGCAATTTAATTAAAAGTCACAAATCTTTTAAGTCACACTTATCATGTTGTTCCTGACTGCCCCACTAAACACACACACACACACACATGCACAAACAAAACTACAAGACTCCTCCAGCCACAACTGTACGAATCCACTTTAATGACACCAATGACTAGCAGGGGGGTATTACATCTAAATGTGCTTGTTATTGTTTCCAGCCCATTACTTGCTAATGCTAGGGTAAACAAATCTGCAGGTTGCAAATAAGTTCACCTCTCATGTACTTGTGAATGTGTGTGCAAACAGCAGTCAGGGAATGGGCCGGGCAGAGGGTAAGTATGGGGAGGAGCGGACTGGGATATGGCGGTGTCTAAATACAGCCTCATGCTGCTAAACAGACGTCTTACCACCTTCTCATGTGTAATTAAGAGGCACTGTCACCTGGAGATACTACTAGGCCACTTTTGCCTGACGCATGCTGTGACAAGTCACACTCCTACCTCCTTTCTCTAGTGGAACTTTTTATATTGCATTTTTTGACCAGATTTTATGAACTGTTCATGCAAAGCTGTCAGTTATATTGGTGGAAACACCATATTTCAAATATATATCTAAAATTGTGTTCAAATTCAAATGTATATATATTTTATATACACTCACCGGCCATTTTATTAGGTACACCTTACTATTACTGGATTGGACCTACTTTTGCCTTCAGAACTGCCTTAATCCTTCCTGGCATAGATTCAACAAGGTACTGGAAATATTCCTCAGAGATTTTAGCCCATATTGACTTGATAGCATCACGCAGTTGCTGCAGATTTGTCAGCTGCACATCCATGATGCGAATCTTCCGTTCCACCACATCCCAAAGGAGCTCTATGAGATTGAGTTCTGGTGACTGTGGAGGCCATTTGAGTACAATGAACATATTATCATGTTCAAGAAACCAGTCTGAGATGGTTCGTGCTTTATGACATGGCACGTTCTCCTGTTGGAAGTAGCCATCAGAAGATGACGTGTTGTACGTTCAGAAATGCTCTTCTGCATACCTCGGTTGTAACAAGTAGTTATTTGAGTTACTGTTACCTTTCTATCAGCTCGAACCACTCTGGCCATTCTCCTCTGACCTCTGGCATCAAAAAGGCATTTGTACCCACACTGCTGCTCACTGGATATTTTCTCTTTTTCTGACCATTTTCTGTAGACCAAGGGTGCCCAAACTTGGTCCTGGAGGTTCTGGTGTCCTGCATATTTTAGTTCAAACCCCAATTAAACACACTTGAACCAGCTAATTAAGCTCTTTCTTTTTTTCGCCAAAAATGAGATAATGACATTGATTGAATGCTTTAGGCACACCATCAACAAATAGATTTGTTTGAAATAATCTAAATCACAGCGTCAGCGCATTTAGAAATAGCAGTTTGTTTGCAAAAACCGCTAAACGCCACCTGCCTTTGACAGCAAAAGCCGCTATATCCCGAGAACCAACAAGAAGGCGTGAATCGAATCAAATGTTTTCAATGTAGCAGCGCGCTGATATGCCGGCTTTATGAGGAGAGCATTTTATTCCGCTTTTGATTTCGATTTTAAAAGACAGAGTTTGATGAGCTGCAGGAGCCTGTCCGACTGTCAATGAATGGCAAATGAAAACGTCGCTTACATGTACATCAAAACTGTGCATTATAAAGAAACAGAAAACACACTGTACAGTCGGAAGTGTAGCATGCATTCATTACGTTTGTTTGTGCAGCGGCGCTACTTTAGTCCGATTTACCACAGCGGAATGAACTACCACTTACTTGACAGATGTGTTTTTAATTTCAGGTGGTTTGTGTATGTTTTTTATGTTTGGTAAAATAATTTCTATTTGCATCTTCAGTATTTTTCAACTAAATACACAGTCTTGTCTCAATAGGTGGATTTAGAGGGTTTTGCATAAAAAGCACGAGTGGATTTAGCTGGTTTTAATGCAAAAGAAAATTTACCTTGTTAAAAAACAGAGAATTATCTAAAGTGACATTTATGAAAAATAGGTATTTTATTTACTAGCTAATAACCTTATCATTACATATAAAATGAAACTTCTGAACCTAATCAGAGGAGCCTGATAGAAAATGCTCATTTACAAGAAAAGAGGTCTGATGGATTTAGAGGGTTTGCTAAATCCAAATCCACAGCTAAAGATCACACACTGCTTGCTACCTTTCTTGTCAGTATTATTGTTTATTATTATATTATTATAATTATATATTAATTAATTTATTCTTTATTTATTTATTTATTTATTTATGTATTTATGTATTTATGTATTTATTTATTTATTTATTATTATTATTATTATTATTATTATTATTATTATTATTGCACAGCATCATTTAGGGCTCTCAATTATAGGCCTGTCTTATAAAGATTTTAGAGTTTTACTTCCAAAATGGTTACTCTCTGTTATCTGTTATCTATATAACTGTTATCTCTACATTCAAGCCATATATTATTGAATTATTTACCTATGTTTAGTGATGCAGTTGCTGTTAGATCAGACGACCACTTCATTTTTTTCATTGCTATCTCTCCATTATATATCTAATGAGAATTAGTTTTCATGCAGATGTAACTTAAATTCAACAAACGGACCATCAAAATAAAGTGTGACTGGACTTTTATGCTAGGAAACTTGCAAGATGTTAGGTACAGAGACCTCTTAATGTCAAGATATGTAGATGAAGTAGGCCTACCATAAGTTTGTCAAATATCTGTCCCAGAAAGTGTTTATTTTAAGGTATGCTTAATTTTTTTATGTTTGTATGAGGATATTTAAACAGTCCACGTTATGTGAATTCAATAATCAAAACATTGATAAAAGTGCCACTACTCGATTTTTATTGTATGTGTATCCACCTTGCTCCTTCGCGTTACATTTTTTGCACTACTTAGTTTGCCCACAAGGTGTCAACAATGGTTGCTCATTCAAAAAAGTCGGAAAGCAAATAGAGGAAATGGAACAACAGCAACAAACTGTTGAATCTGTGTTAGTAGTAGTTGTTGAGATGATTCAAATATATCAGCATGTAATATAAACTCTGTTTGAAATTACTACAAAAACATTGTTGCTCAGATCGTTTGAAGAGAAGAAAGCGCAGACACTGGATGAGGCCGATTTGTAATGCGCAAGAGTCAAGCCCGTTAATCACTTTCCAACTGAAGTTGCTAAAATAGGCAGGACAGACAACGGTGTAAAACAACAACGATACACATCGGTTCAATGACAGTGAAATTTGGCGGGATTTTTTTTGGGATTTCAGTCAGCGGTTTCAGTTGAGACACACCTAACCACAGGTAAGCCAAACCTTAAGTTAGCTTTTGCTACACCTTAACGTTAGCTCTTTACTACGCACATTAAGTTAACGTTAGGCCTGTAACGTTAGTAAAATAGTGCAATGATTAGACGGATGTGTATATTTACATGAAATGTAGTTATGTTAAGAGGCATTAAACATCATTGTAAAATGTACATTTGTCTTGAGCTTTGTAAAAGTGTTTCACAGTTTGTAATTTTGTAATGTTGTTTTGCACTTCCCGGCCACCGTACGAAACAGATGTACTCCTGGTTGGAGAAAGACGAGTTTAAATAGTGGTTGAAGCCTGACGCTGTAAACAACCACGTAATTTATTCTTTCAAGCTTTGTTTCTTCCGAGCTTGTTCTGTTGCATGGTTGTGTTCCATTGATTTAAGTACAACTGTTTATTAACAAATGTTTATTAAGTTAAAGATTTGATACTGATTCAAACTTGAAGAGGCGATGAGGTCTTAAAATATTCTGAGGTCTTTAAAACGCTATTGAAATTACCATTAGGATTCCTGCATATACCCTGACTTTTGTTTAACAGTTTTTGTTTGGGCAACAGAAAAATAGAGGCTTTTGATGCACCTCACTTCACCTCAAATGTTAATTTTTTTGTTTTTGTTTATTTTGTAGATAACTGACCAACAAAAATACATTAATTAAGATAGAAATTATATCAAACGAAATTCATTACAAGAGATTTTTTTTCAACCAAGTATAAAGTAAAAATATATTGTTTTTCTTAGTGTTTCCTGTTATTTTTTTCAAAATTGTATTTTTTTTCAGTCATATTTGGTAAAAATCCAAAGTAATTTCAAATGTCACTTTAGTGGGTTGTTCTTTTTAAAAGATTGTGGTTTGGTAGTCGTAGCTAAATCATATTCACATGAACAAAAATGATCTGATTCAGATGAGGATTGAAGCATCAGAAAACCTGCAATACCATAAAAGGCACACATTCTACAATTTGCAAACTCAATGCAGTTAAAATTCAATTTAAAATAAAGTGTTCTACCGTTTATTTGCCGGCGCAAATGTGTGAGCATTAACATTAACATTAACTATTGTAGAACTGTTAATGGCGATACTATCGTATACAAACTACAGAGGCACCGCCAGTATTTTGCAGCCGTAGTGTCGCAGTGCTACCGAAGTACTGGGAAACTGTGCAACCCTACTGTGCACAGCTAGAGTTTTAAAGCCAATGATAAACTTCCGGTGAAAGCTTAATGTGACTGTTTTCAATTTCACAAGATTGTTTGTACAGCATCGATGCTATAATGTAAAAACAATGCATTCCGTTAAATAGACTTAAGCATTCATTTAGTTGTTAACGCGTAAAACGAGATTAAAGATCGTTGTAACCGCTAGCGCCGTTAGGATCAGCAGGCTAGCGCAGATTTAATTGAAAATACGCGGGTGAAATAAACTGTCATAATTAAAAGACATGGAGGGGGAAATTGAATTTAATGCAGTGCTTCTTGTCCGATCTGAGACTCACTTCATGTCGTATATCTAACAGGGAGTGAAGATCGCTGATTTTTAAAGAAATCAGAGCTTAAATGTGATAATTTTGTAATGGAAAGACTGTTCACAAGAAGCCCTTGGGCTGCCTGGCTAAAAGTCTGTGTGCATATTTTATTCATCTTTAATTTTAAATAGTTTAATTTATTATCTTTACAAATATTCAGCTATAAAAATGATCCCCCTAATGTGCATGGAAGTTGATATTTTGTCTATATTTGCAGTTTACCCTCCATTGTTTTGGTTGTAAAATAAAATAAAAGTCCAAAAATATCAGTATTAACGTGAACAGAAAATCCCCTCCTCCTTTTTTTTTTAAAAGAACAAAAACAAACGAGAATCTAAGTAGTCAGTCTCTCCTACTGTAAACCAATTGGGAAGCATTTAAAGCTCTATCCATTAGGTTTCAAATGAACATCCAGAGAGTCAGTCTATCCGTGCTCTTATTGACTGAAGATAATAAATAGTCTTTAAATTGTCCCTGAAATTGTGTCCAACGGTGATTACAACCGGAGCCATGCTGTGCCTGTGTACAATAAAGAGAGCGAGCGAGAAGGAGAGAGAGAGAGGAGTAAGAGATGTGGAGTAAGACTGGATAAAAGTGAAAGGATACAGAGGGAAAAGGGGGGAGGAGGTGGAGAAATGTGTGTGTGCACTTTCCTTTAATCATTGGGCTGCATGTTAAGAGCGGGACGGGATTGGGGGGGGGGGGGGGTGGCTGTGTATCTCAGTGTCTGTGGAAGGCCATGCGTATGGAGTGCTCTTTCACACATCTCAGTCAGGATTTCACGAGCTGTCAGTCCTCTTTTCAGATCCAGTGGGGTCTCTCCCTTTGACTCCTCTCTGTCCAATAGAGCTGGAGACAAGCCTCCTTTCACAATGTCTCTATTTTGTTCTTGCGGGATTCTTCACAGAAATATTTTGCGAGGTACAAGGAAAGCGGCCTGCAACTGATGATTACCACCAATGGTTATCGCTCAATTAAAGTGCAGATTTCGGAGATCATTTGCGGCAGTGATTATAGCTTTACTTGGAAGGCTTTTAATTAAAAATCCTACACCGCTGAAAAATCATTTTTACTCAGTGTTTGTATCTTCTGCTTTTTTCTTTATGCAAATTACAAATATCTACACGTTCTTCATATTAACTATATTTTCTGTTTGTTCATTCTTTATGAAATGATAATAATAATAATAATAATAATAGACAACAACAACAATAATAATAAAAAGAATAAAAAATGATAATAATAATAATAGACAACAATAATAATAATAATATTAATAATAATAATAATAGACAACAACAACAACAATAATAATAATAACAATAATAATAATAATAGACAACAACAATAATAATAATAATAATAATAGACAACAACAATAATAATAATAATAATAATAATAATATTAATAATAATAATAAAAAAATCCTTTTTTAAATAAAGGAAATTTTATTAAAGTTTTGCCAATGTTTTTTTCTCAACTAGGCATGGGATGAAAACCGTTTTTTAAGGTTTATCACGGTTTGGAAAAGTCAAGGTTTTAAAACCACTTTTTTTTGTTATACCATTGCTATGCTTTTTTTTTTAATCATGTACCAAATACACACCAAATTATTTAACAATAATTTATTTAGTTTTTTAGGGCAACAGTATCACCAGTAAAAAAGGACCCTCCACATCAAAAGCGACTGGTCAGCCCACGATTCAGGAACCATTTGAAAAACTAATCATAGAATAGAATACCTTTTATTGTCACTGTACACATATACAATGTACATTATATACATGTGAGATGAGGTTAAGTAACCTAATCACGAGGGTCAGACAGAATCTGCGGACATTTTTTGCTGTTTCTGTGGAGAATTTTGTAAAAATCTGTGGATTTAACTAAAAACTTAATATATTAAATAAAAAATATATACATTTTTAGCTTGGGCTGCACAGTGGGTAGCACGTTCGCCTCACTGCAAGAAGATCGCTGGTTCGAGCTTCGGCTGGGTCAGTTGGCATTTCTGAGTTTGCATGTTCTCTCCGTGTTTGCGTGGGTTTCCTCTGGGTACTCCGTTTTCCCCCACAAGTCCAAAGATATGTGGTACAGGTGAATTGGGTAAGCTAAATTGTGAATGAGTGCGTATGGATGTTTCCCAGAAATGGGTTGCAGCTAGAAGGGCATCCGCTGCGTAAAAGCATATGCTGGATAAGTTGGCGGTTCATTCTGCTATGGTGATCCCAGATTAATAAAGTGACTTAGCCGAAAAGAAAATGAAATGAAATGATTTTTTAACTTGTATTTAATGTTTACAATGCAAATCCAATTAGATCCACTTATTTGGTAAACAAATAAGTAAACAATACAAAACTCAAATAATATATTTACTAAAAGATAGAAAATATTACTTTAAAAACTGTATTGTAAATAAATCATATGAACATTTTAATATTACTATTATTATATTACAATAATATTAGTGAAATGAATTTAAGACTCGATGAGCTAACAATCTGCGGAAATCTGAGGATTTCTGCACGCACAGATTCCACGTGGACCTACTAATCGCTTGCGTACCAACATTCAAACATGCTATAGAGCTGAACTCTATGCAGTGGCTTAACTTTATTTCCCATAAAAAAGATATCAAAAGATGCCATTTTCAAGTTTTAAAGGGCACCTATGGTAAAAAATAAACTTTTCAAGCTGTTTGGACAGCCATATGTGCATGTATGGTATATAGACTGTCATATTGGGGTGATATAAGCACACCCAGTGCTTTTTTTTTCAATTTAACAACATAAAAAACGGTGGACCAATTGGAGCGGTTTTCAAACCGACCCCAACTTTACGTAGGAGAGCGGTCCCCCCACCCACCAATATTGATTGACAGGCGCGTCACCATATCCTCAGTTTATTGATTCACGTCTGCCATTTTCAGCGTGAGTCGAAGCGATATCATTAAAGGAACACCCTTGCTCTATTTTTAGATGCAAGGCTCATTGGGCTCAACACAAGAGCAATATTCTCCACATTATCGCTCTAATCGGAATTATTGGTTGTATCTTTAGGTAGGTTTGCAAACATGTGTACTTCTCATAGAGTCTACCTTATACTTCAGCCGTTTGCATTTCTCGTGATCCCAGAAGCTCCCTGTGATCTTAACTAGCATGCGTTTTACAATTCTAAACATAAGTTTCTATCAGGGTACACTCAAGTCGATGGCTGGGCGCCGCGGACCGCTGCAAAAATCTATGTTTAGAATTCAAAAATGCGTGGCGCGGCGATTCTGGACACTTCATGCTTCTGGTGCGGCACAGAGAGTGTCTGGTGTGCCGTGTCACAGCTTCGAGTGACGCATCCGGTGCCTCAGTCAAAGTTAATTCAGTGTGTGTGGTTATTAGTTTCTGTGTACAAGCTCGGCACTTGAAACTAGCACACAGTTGGCTGTAAAACTGTACAAAGACAAATGATTTTGTACTCTCTGCTTGGTCTGTGTCAGAGTCGTACATGTACGACTGAATGCTGAACCTCTCACTCCAGCTCGTTCTCGCAGTCTGCCTGTCAGACTCTGTTGCAAACGCAGAGCGGGTGAGCTCATGGCCCCGCCCCCTTGTTACGTTGACGGGAAGCCGAAACTAATTTACATGTGAAGCAACACACCCATAAATCAGCGAACTGTGGGCACGCCCCCAACATGACACTTTTTAACACATTATAATAAAAAAATCTGAATTGTGTTTTGAACTGAACCTAAACTGGCACACTCAGAAGAACCATAATATTAATATTAAATCATAAAAAAGAGGTAAACTATGTGCCCTTTAAAGAAAGCTGTGTGTTTTGAAACTAATAAAGAGAGCAGAAATCAATGATTAATTTTAATTATTTTACCTGACATAGTTTAATGTTCCAAAATATTTAAAATGTTTTTTTTAAATCAAATATATTGTGTTTAGTGAAGTTTTTAAAGTTTTTTTAATGAGACTTCCAAAAAGAACTTACTTTAGAGCAGTAATCACAATACTGTGATACCGTGATCTTTTAATCCAAGGTTAGCATACTGTCAGAATCTTATACCGGGCCATGCAACAAAGGCCAGCTAGCGAAGTGCAATGCAGGTAAACGATCCCATCTGAGACCGGGTTTAGGTGCAGTAGGACTGGTGGGTAACACAAAATTACATTTTGTACATCATCAAGTGGTTGAAGAAGTTAGATATACCTAATAGTATAATTACACATGTTGACAGCATTAGAAACATATGTAAAATATCAATCCAAGCTTTTTTTTTTACATTGAAAAATTTTTCTTTTTAAATAGAAATTGACATTTAGGTTAGTTGTCAAAAAGTTATTAACAGGCCATAAGTGGGTTATAATTATGGCATAAACATAATATATTACCATAAAATTAATTAATTAGCTCACAATTATAATTAATATATATATATATATATATATATATATATATATATATATATATATATATATATATATATATATATATATATATATATATATATTTATTTCTGTTTCTGGGCCGCATTTGCTGAGCTAAGAATGAACTTGCTTAATGGTTATTTAAAATAAGACTAATCAGAATTAGCATTATTGAAGATGCTTCTTAAGCAATGCAGTGGCGCAGTAGGTAGTGCTGTCGCCTCGCAGCAAGAAGGTCGCTGGTTCGAGTTCGGCTGGGTCGGTTGGCGTTTCTGTGTGGAGTTTGCGTGGGGTTCTGCGTCCGTGTGGGTTTCACAGGTGAATTGGGTAGGCTAAATTTTATTTATTCATTTATTTATTTATTTATTTATTTATTTATTTATTTATTTATTATTATTATTATTATTATTATTATTATTATTATTATTATTATTATTATTATTATTATTATTATTATTATTATTATTATCATCATCATCTGTTTGTTTATTTGTTTATTTTATTTTATTTTTTTACAGCATATTGACATTTTAAATCACCAGTGTGCAGATATGCCACATATAAATGGGTATCCATGAGAAAAGCTTGGCAAACTGAGAGCAGAGCAGTGAAGCACATGCTGTTTCAGTAAGAGAAACTGCTAAGGGCCTCTATGGGGGTTGAAACTTGGCTCCTCGCTATAGGAGCTTTCTATGCATTGTTAATCTTTGTGTAATGAGGAATTTAAGAGCAGGAGTGCAAACACACGTAGCATGCAGTCAGTGGTGTGTAAGTTGGGGGATAATGTGAAGGGTAAGCCAAGGTGAAGCCAAAACTACATTGCAGTATTATCCTATGTGGTAAGAGTTTATTCAGAGTGCTGACATCCAGACTAATTCAAGTAAAGACTCATCTGTCAGTGAAGGGCAGATCGCTTTGTTGTGAAAGAAACACTACCAAGCTTCAATAATACCATAATTGTTGCCTACTCACTGAAGTTTTGACATATGGGTTTGTTGTGGCATTTTTTAAAACTCTCTTTTGGGAGAAGGCATTAATACTCACTCAGGTATTGCAAAGGTAGTATAATACAGTAGTAGTATATTAAAACATTAGATCACACAGAATAATTATTAATATGAATAAATATAACTTTAATATTTAACCTATTTAACCTGTAAATTGAAGTATTAAAGTGAATTAAATCAAAAACATGAATTTGTACTCTAATATAGTTACATTAATCTTTATTATTATTATTATTATTATTATTATTATTATTATTATTATTATCATCTATAAAATATGATCTAAAGTGTATTTATTTTTTAATAAAGTGTTTATATTACATTTAAACTCAAAGTACAGATGTTAAAATTAATATTATTAATGTTGTTGTTGTTTGTTATTATCTTAACCCATAATTTAGATTATGGGCTAAAATGTATTAATATTTTAATAAAATGTTTATAGTAATTTGACCTAAAAGTACAGTAGCTGAAATGTATTATTTATATGCTTATTAGGGATGCTCAGATTGATCGGCCTGAGATCGTTATTGGCAGATAGTCACATTTCATGACTCAATCGGTACTCGCCAATCTGGCCGATCTCATGAACCGATCGCAAGTGTTTGTTTATGAGTTTAAGCAGTGGAAGTGGCGACGAGAGTGAGTGAACAAGAGAACAGATTGAGAGAGGCTCCAAGCCTGATGTTCAAAGCATTATATTGGTTAGGTTAGTATGCATTAATTATGCTCTCCAAACTTTTTCTTCATTGAGACATGTTGAATTCTTGTTCCTTCATTTGAAATGCTTCTAAATTGCGTTGTTAATCATTTCTTACCGATTTTTAAATCTGTTTTATCTATTATTTCTGTAAAACTCTTTCTGACCATGACATGTCCACACTAAATGGTTATAAAAGACACTTTTAAGGGATTATATGCTGCATCCTTAAATTATTCTCTTAAGTAAGGAGAAAACGGCACTTAAGTATCATACCTACAGGGAAAATTCACTTTTTTGCATTATTAAGCTTGAAGCATCAGAATCGGAACTCTGTATCGGCCGATTACCATGACAAGGAATCGGTACTCTGTATCGGCTGCAAAAATCCTGATCGGAGCATCCATTATTATTATTATTATTATTATTATTATTATTATTATTATTATTATTATTATTATTATTATTATTATTATTATTATTATTATTATTATTATTATTATTATTATTATTATTATTATTATTATCATAAAACTTATGATTTAGAATATGGACTAAAATGTGTTTATATTTTAATAAAGTGTTTATAGTATACTTGAACTCAACAGGTGCTAAAATGTATTATTATTATTATTGTTATTATTATTATTATTATTATTATTATTATTATTATTATTATTATTATTATTATTATTATTATTATAGCATAACCTACAAATCCTAACATAAAATATTTACTATCATGTCTTTATATTTTATAAAACAGATAAATAGACAGAAAAGTTGGGGTGAAATTAGGGCATGACCGGGGTCAGACAAGAACCCATTCATGAGACAACAACTCTTGTGTTTATCTACAGCTTGTGACCAAGATTTATTTGTTTTACTCATATGCCATTATCTTCAGTGCACAATTAGATTATTTCCACCTAATCTTTTTTAAAACTGTATGCTTTCATCACCCCTGTCACCTCAGAAAAGAAATGCCACAGTTAATGCTGTAAATAAAAAGCCTACATGAAGCCACTTGTAATAACACAAGATGGATATCCATCAAGTATCTGCAGTGAGTTTAACAAAAGGGCCATTCTGGTGATGTCAGTGTGCTTAGTCTTATATTGTGTCTGGGTGTGAAGCTCTACAGTACTTTCATCTTTGCGCTCACCCTCTTGGCCCGCGTTTGCTTTTTGCTGTGCCAAAGAGGCTCCCCATCCACTAGTGCACTCGGGCGCTGAAGAGGCAGCTGATATTGACGGTCTTCTCTATCTCGGACAGAGAGGGATCGGGGCCAGGACAGCGCCTTGAGTCTCACCAGCTGCACCCTGTCTTTAAAGGAGGGGATGGAGAGGCAGCTCATTGAGGCCCTGGCAAACGCTGGATCGTAAACTTTCCCCTGCCTCTCCCTTTGATTGTCCTTGGACATCTGCCTGGCCCTCCCATCAGGAATGTGTGGCAGCTGTTTGCTGCAAGTGCCTTCACCGTGCGAACTCGGGCCCTGCGCACGGGCCCTGGCTTAATGAATTGAGCCAACTCTAGCCAGGTCGCCTGGGACGGCCCGTCTGCGGCGCATAACTCTGCTGTGGGGATGACAGGCGAGTGCAGGAGGGGGTGGAGGCTGGGAAATGTATATTATGGAGGTTAACCATTTGCCCTCGCACTGTAATTGGCTTAAATTGTCTCGGAACTGGATTTAGTTGGGTGTGTGTTTGTGTGCACAGAGGTGTGTGTGTGTGTGTTTATGCTGGAGGAGGGGCTTTCCAAAGGCTGTGAAGTGCAGTGCAAAAGTTCAGTCGTGGATGAGAGAGTGTGTGTGTCTGTATTCAAACAGTTGTTCTTAAAGAAATCCAGGTTCAATAGAAGTTAAGCTCAGTTGACAGCATTTGTGGCACATTTTTGATAAACCTTCGTCTGTAGTTTGCTTTCCAAGGTGAAAAAACCCCAGCAAAAATATATGAATTTTAAATGAACGGAACTTAATATGTAATTTTGCTTTCCAAAGGAGAAAAAAATTCATGGTATTTTTAAAATATAAATAGTTATAGTTATAATAAATATAAATCATATGCTATTATGAAATTAAATTATATATGAATCAATTGATATATGATATATTAATAATGTAATCTTAATATTATAAAACATTGTGCAGTAATTAATTTATATAAATAATGAGTTCATTATTTTAAGAACTTTAATCTGAATAAGTTTCAAATTAGTTTAAATATGTACAAACTGAGTATTTCCCGCTTTATGAATGTGACATTTGCAGTAAAAACTCAAAACATAAATTCACAATTATGGCATCAGAAAAATATCAATCTGTAAGCATGCTTTATACTTTAAATGAGGAAAATAAACATGCGTTATGGATGTCACGAAAAAAGTCTGCAAGTTTACAGTAAACAACATACTTTGTAGAAATTCTGTGAATGAAAAGCTTTGTTATGGATGTGACATCTCTCTGTTATGGATGTGACTGGTGTGAAATCGGCACTTGTGTGACTTTGGTAAATCAAATATAATTGTTTGAAAACACCGACAGAGACATTGTTGATTATTTTTAAAGTCCTGTAAAATACTTGCTTACACAAAAATGTAGAAACAATAGCAAACTGAGTGGAAACTTAACGATGTGGAATTTTTTTTATGGCAAGGTTGACATTTCCATGACAACTATAAAAGTATAAGTATAAAGTATCAAAGAATACTAAAGTATCTGTTTTGTTATAGCTATTTTATATATGTAATTGGCAAAATATAAAGTTTTACATATTCACATGCAAAATAAATATATAATACTGCAATTCTTATTAAAATGTAAAAATATAATAAATATTCAATTCAGTTCAACTTTATTTCTATAGCGCTTTTACAATGTAGATTGTGTCAAAACAGCTTAACATAGAAGTTCTAGTTGTGTCAGTCCAGTTTTCAGAGTTGAAGTTCAGTTTGGTTCAGTTCAGTGTGATTTAATTTTCACTGCTGAAAGTCCAAACACTGAAGTGCAAATCCATCAATGCACAGCTCCGCAAGTCAGTGGCGAGGAACAAAACTTTGCCAATTGACGAAAGTGAAGGAAAAACTTCGAGAGAAGGCTCAGTTTTGCACAACCATTTCTCCTCTGGCTTAACTTAAATAGTTTAAATATAGTTAAAACAACAAATAAATAATATATTAAACATTTATAAATAATATTATTAATGACAACAACAATAATAATAATAATAATAATAATAATAATAATAACAAAATTGCAGTTTAATGTATATTATGTATGTATATATTATTTTTAAAGTATTTATTAATAATATCTTATTAGTATTAAATGTTGTGCAGTAATTATTTCATTTGAATAATAAATTGATAATTTTAATATAAAATAAATTAATAAGCTTCAAATCAGGTAAATATTGTACATATTCACATGCAAAATACATATATAATAATGCAATTCTTATTAAAGTGTAAAAATATAATAAATATTTAATTCAATTCATCTTTATTTCTATAGCGCTCTTACAACGTAGATTGTGTCAAAGCAGCTTTACATAGAAGTTCTAATAATTTTAAACTGTCAGTCCAGTTTTCAGAATTAAAGTTTAGTTCAGTTCAGTGTGGTTTAATTTTTCACTGCTGAAAGTCCAAATACTGAAGAGCAAATCCATCGATGCACAGCTCCACGAGTCCCAAACCAAGCAAGCCAATGGCGAGGAACAAACTTCACTAATTGACGAAAGTGATGAAAAAAAAAAACCTTCAGAGAAACCAGGCTCAGTTTGGCACGACTATTTCTCTTCCGGCCAAACTTAAATAGTTCATAAATAGTTAAAACAATAAATATATCATATATTAAAGCAGAGTTTAATATGAATTATGTATGACATTTTGGATATGCACATAAAAATGGTTGATGGAAACGCCAAGATGCACATATATTTTGAAAACAGTAGATAACTGAGTGGGATAAACTTTTTATTCGATAAGAAAAGATGCCCATAAACTATGGTTGAAACACTTTTACCGAACAAATTTCAGTATGTACTATAAAAAAAGTCATGTGATTTTGTTATAAGAGATCATGTGATGATAAAATATGTGTGAATGGACAAACCAGCAGGCTGAGCACATTGTAAAACCTCTGAGATGTTACTTTAGTTATTCTAAAACACTGTAACAATCTCAGTATTAGTGTGATTATATTATTAATTACCTCCAGAATCAAGAGCATCTGTGCTCTGCGTCTCACGCCTTCAAACGCCACTACGCATTCACTACATGTAAGGATTGCCTTCTGAGGCACAAGTCATTTTTTAATGAAAAGATTCACGCAGCTTCTCCTACCACAGCAAATTCTGTTTTTACTGTTGATATTTGGTGCCAGTTAATCAGGAAGTGACGATTTTGTTCGCTTTCACTTGTTCGCACATCTTTTATGCAATGATCCAGTTTTGCTCATAAAATTAATTAGCATTTTTGGATGGAAACATAGCTATTGTAGTATTGTTTTTTAAAGTGAGTTATATAATTAACATGCTTGAGGTTACTTGTGCTTGTGCCGTTATAGAAGCTTTTATTGTAGTTTGCCTTTGACTCTTTTTTTCCATTCTTTCTATTTTGTGCAGCATTATGTCCCAAATAATGTTGGCTAAGCTGAACTTGTGTTGAACTCAAAAAATAACACAAGGATTGTTTAAGCAGTTATACCAGCTCAGACTAACACATAAGCATTAAGTGTAATGCGTCAGTCAAAGAGTAAAGCAGTTAGAGACGGTAAGAGAGAGAGAGACTCTGGAAGAGTGCCAGTCTAAGTAACAGCACTCCTTTCTCTTGGAGAGCAGGCAGGGATTCTGTTAACTCACCACACCTTATCTGCTCTCACTAAGACAAGCAAGCGAACGCTGAAGAGGCAGCAGGGATACAGAAATTAATCACGGAGCAGGCAGATACTGCAACTAATGCTTCACTGCAGGAGAGGAGCAGCTTCTGGTCGGCACAGCGTACTGTATCAAGAATGGATTAATCCACATCACAATGCCTTTACAAGCACAGACAGCTTTTTGCTTAATTGTACGGCAGGTGCTCCAATCAAAATAAAGTGCACCTGTGAACGGCAAATCAAGGATTAGTTTATGAATCTATTTGCTTGATATTAGAACAGTCATTAGATAGTTACTTCTGAAGTATTTGTAAATTTTTATGATTGCATGCATGGCTAGACATCTGTTGTTGTTTTTTTTGTAATTTCTTAAGGTTGCACACAACCTCCATGCAAGAAAACACTTCATGGCGGCCAGCATATGTTTACAACAACACAACGCGGGATAAAATTACAAAGGTGTGGATGCTGAGAGGATGGGAAGTCCCTGATGCAATGAGGAATGCTTTGATAGCTCTCTTTCGTCTACTTGAAAGCATGAAAAAGGTTAAGAACGCAGTCTCAATTCATCTAAGCGTTAGTTTAAGGCAGGCTTGGGGATTACTGATAATGTGGGGAGTCCTCGCGCTAAACACGCAGACCAACAAGTCAAAGGTGCTGACAGGAGGAGAGGAATCTGGCTGTTTGTTTGAGAAGCGGGATTAAATGAAAGCTGTTCAAGAGCTGTGACTTGGCGCTTAGCACATGTTCTGATATGTTGGAACATGCCGCTCATGTGGAAGATGAAGGTTCGAGTTGGGCTGGTGTTGTTTTTCAATCTAGTTCCGCTGTAATTTACTCTTAAAGTTGACATTGTATGGCCATTTTACGTAAGTTGATTTGATTCTTTAGGGTCTTAATGAAAAGTCTATGACTTTGGTTAGGTTTCTTATTGGTAGTATAATTAAACATCCTTTTTAACCACAGTCCACAGTGAGTCGTTTCACTTCATGTTTCTTTAAATGCTAATGACCTGCTGCTGCTCTGCTTCTTTCTGAGGCTCTGTTTGAAGTTGTTTTTTCCAAGGTTATTATAGTTAACAAAAACGAACAAAAAATGAAAACTAGAATTGAAAAAAGCATTTTCGTTAACTGAAATATAAATAAAAACAAGAGTTTTTTAAAAACTACAACTAACTGAAACTGTATTGTGTACATACAAAATTAACTGAAATGAATTCTAGCAAAAAACGTCTTTTGTTTTTGTAAATGTATTTAATACATACTGTAAGCCTTTTATCTTTTTGCTTCGCACTGCCAGGTGTTTGACCCGTACGGCACTTCAAAGTCTGCAATCCTGATGCCATTGATCAGATCAAGTCGGTTCTCCTCCAGTCATCCATGCTATTGGTCCCACTATAAAAACATTGAGTGGACATGAAAGCAGCGGTGATAGCAAGGTGATAACATTAAATATGACCGGAGCAGACACTTAAAAGTATTAATTTAACACATTTGTGCCCAATAATGGATTTTATTTCTGTATTAGTGATCACGATAGCGAATGAATCGTTCTTTTTAACCGGATCTTCTAAATGAACAGGTTGTTCACCAAATCGAAACTGAATCATTTGAAACGATTCACATCTCCAGTAATGTTAAGCACTTACCCACAAACAACTTATTTTTTACATGCCTGATACCGCCTTTGACCTGAAATAAACCAATATATGCTGAGTTATTCAGTTATTGGAACAGTACAGTTTAAATTGTTAAGTTGGGTTTCAAAACTGACTAATTGCTGACTACATATTTTTGATATTTTAAGTCCAAACTTGGAAAAATTGTCATAAAAGATCCTTGTCACAAAATTTCCCATCACCACCGTGTATTTAACCTCATAATCAGCATTGCACACATATTTTACTTGAGGCTGCTGTCTTGTGGGCTGTTGTATTTGAATTTGAGGATGGTAGATGGTAGTGGCGGACAGTAACTAGGCATTTTTAAAATATAAAAACTAATAAAATCTAGTAAATTACCTCTAAAAACTAATTAAAGTGAACTGAATTTGAAAACAAAAAATTCACCACTAAATCAAAACTAAAACTAATAAAAAATCCAAAACTATTATAACCTTGGTTTCTTAATTATGATAACAATGTGAAGTTGTGCTAGGATGTCTCCCGTGCATTTAATCATTGCATATAATTCAGGGCTCGAAACTGCGACTGTTTTGGTCGCATATGTGCCTGATATTTAATCTATGCGACCTCAAAATATATTTTGGAGCATTTGTGTGAGTGCATAAAATTGTTGCCGTGCGACCGGTTCTTATTGCAATATATTCAGAGCATGCACGGATTTAGGAGACATTCACACAGAATACATCTTTGCACCTGAAATGCGAAATGCAGTGCTCAGAAATAGTTTAAAACAGTTGTCATGTTAACTTTATGCAGTAAACAAAGCCCACATGCTTGCCCCGCCTACAAGCTCTTCTGATTGGCCCATTGCTCTAAAATTGAACGCAAATGGATTGGTTAATATCACCTGTCAATCACTCAATCAGCACCTTCTGCCTTCAGATGACAGGGAGCTACAACCGCAAAAATGTAAAGCGTTGAAGATGAGAGAATGAAAACAACACTGACAGATTTTGTTTTAGAAACAAAGTTAGTTACAAATAATGGCACATCGTATTAAAGATCATGTGGTGAATGTTAGTCCACCATTTACACTTTTCGAAAAGTGGATAAAAGACTTCCATTGGTTTAAAGTATGCTATGAAAATGACTAAAGCCATTCACTCTAAAGCCTGTGGGACGGAGCTTGCAGAGAACAGCGTTTGCCACTGAATCCACACAATTTAAGCTTGAGAGGTTCTGTTTAATCCTTCATTTAATTGTCAGGATGCTGTCAGCCAAGCAAATGGCAGCTATAAGTAAAATGTAACACTACGTACACCATTGCAAAATGACTTGCATGAACTAATATTAAGATAATATTGCAGCAAATTTTATATAATAAAACAATTTAAAAGTTAAATGTGAGCATCATCTGTGCAATATCAGACACCAACCGTGAGAACACATCACAGATATTATCGTTAACTGAGTTCCTCTCATTCATGTCAAACAGTTTGTGCAGGGTTTGTTAGTTTTGATTAGTGTTGATTGCAATAAATCTGTTAATATAAAACTTAATGATAGGAACGGTGCTCATAATGGGTGGGTGCGACTAAATTTTGGCTGGTGCTCCTAAATGTTTAAAGTGAGGAGCACACGTGCTACCAAGCAAAAAGGTTAATTTCGAACACTGTAATTTATCATTGCTGACATTGCAGCGCACCATTATCACTGTAAAATGCATTCAAACAAACATCTGTACATATGAAAAGTGATACCTGTGCATTTGATTAAATGCTCAGCGTGCAGCATGCTCAGTTTCAGAGCTGGTTAAGTTTAAACCAACAACATAAAGGATCATGATCTGATTTGAAACATGAGTGAATCAAAGCTGAGGTTTGATAATGGTACCAAATAAAACAAACATGAAAACATGGCATGTAAATACATGTAGACAGATTATAAAAAAACATGTTTTATTTTCGACCTGTCTAAGCTGGCAGACACAGCAGAAACATAACTAAACAATAGAGCTGCACGATTCTGGCTAAAATGAGAATCGCAATTTTTTTTTGATTAAAATAAAGATCACAATTTTCTCACGATTTTGTAGATGTAAAATAAAGGTTAATATGAGTGGGCTATTATTATTTTTATTTCTCAAACATATGGTAAAAAAAAAACTATATTAATATGTAGGTCTACTGTTTATTCTTCTGCACAACACTTTGTGTTCGCTAAGAAAGAAAAAAGCATATCAAATGCTTGTCGTAGCCTTATCTTAACTCTATAATGCCATATGATTATTTAAATGTTGTGCATGCTTTCGGTTTCATTATCACTGCTAAGTGTGTTCATAGTTCCCGCGCGGCTCTCAAACAATCACTCAAACTGAACGTTATTTGCAACTTTATTATCTGTTATTCACAGCCTATGCAGGTTCTGTTCACTAAAGTAGATTTCATTCACAGGCGCGCGCCCGCCCTCTCTGTGGTAACAGCTCACGGTCAGCAGGACACGTCAGGTGCGCTATCGCGGCCGCGAATACATCATTACACGAAGACAGAAATGATATTTTTGGGTGAATTATACCTTATAAATACAGTATATGACTCTTTCAACACCATTTCAACACCATTGGTGTCCACGTTGCTGGACAAGGTATGTAAAACAATGTGAAGACCTGTGCGTCTGCCTTTTCTTCTCTCCTGAACTTGAAAATATGATTGGCAGAATCGTAGAAATGCTGGAATAAGATCGCCTAGGGGGTCGAATCGAGATCGCAATCTTTTTTCGATTAATTGTGCAGCTCTACTAAACAAACTAACAAAAATCTTCAAAAGTGAAAGTTTTATCCAATTTCACCTTGAGATAAGTTATATCTTCATGTGGGTTAAAGATTTTGGTTAGTTGGATAACAATCAGAGAGGAGACTCTCCAATTTTGCCCCCTTTCTGAATTATTTGAGGGGAGTGTTGGTGGTATATACAGTATGTGCTTATACTGTGAAATAAACTTTACATAAAAAGGTAAAAGGCAGCAGTGTAAACTATACAGAGAGCAGCATCTTTCGTTTCTATTCTTATAGCCCCAAACAATACAGAATACTGTGGGTTGTTTAAAATCAGGACTGGTAAGAGAACAGAGTGCTTTTTGCTTTTCACTTTCAATTCAAACTGATGGCAAAGTTTAAGTATTTTAGATGGCAAACTTTAAACCTTTGAAAGTAGTGAAAGGTGGACAAGCTCAAAACATTTCTGATTCATTTCAGATTATTGTTCAATCATGATAAGATTAGCACATATTTATCAACATGTTCTAATATTCTGATTTGTAGAGCCATTGTGCTCATGTTCATGGCACTTATTAAGAATTATTTAGAATGCATCACTTTTATATTATCATGGTGGCACATCTGGTTTATGACATGCCCCATGCACTGCTGTGGAGATTAGGGCTGCTGGATTTACAACATGCTATTTTTGATCATCTTCTCCTAAACTACGTCAAGATAAGTTTGTGTATAAAACTTGTGTATTTAAATGTCTGCAACCTAAGCAAAGGTTATTTCATTGAAACTACTCTTGACTTTTGATCTTTAACAAACATCAGCCATTGGTGTCAAAGGGCAGATTTGAATACCCGTGTTGTCATATGTTATAGGGATAAACACAGACTAATCACACTGGTGTGATTGTATTGAATGGTTACAATTAAAAAGATGTTCCCTTGTTTTTGTTACAGAAATATCACAGGAAGATCCAGCTACTGCTCATCTCCAGATAGGTGTGCAGCGATTGATTATTTTTAATAATCGATTAATCTACCACAGTAATTGATTCATTAATCAGATAAGCCTTTTCCTTTTCTTTGAATATCTTATGATTCACCAGGAATTACATTATAATATACTTACAGGATATAAAAAATACAAATTGCGTAATTGAAATATTGTCTGTAACTATCATTCGTGGTAGAAAATAAATAAATAAATAAATAAATAAATAAAGTAATAACATTACAAAAGACCATAACATTAGTGTTAGCTTTAACACACAACACTCTACAAAGCGGGAAAAAAAATGCTGGATATAACCGAAAGTGGCCATATGATCTTCATAATCAAAATTATTAATTACTCTGTCATTGAGTCTACTGCTTGTGCCTGAGTGTTTTCTGGTAAGATGCTTTGACATGGAAGTTGTGCTTCTGTGAAATGTGAGCTCAGTGAATGTACTGCACAGTCTTTTCATTTGGTTTGAGATTGAAATGATCCCACACTTGGGATATTTTCTGACATTTTCTTTGGCTGTCTTCATTTTTTCCCTTTGCTCTGTCACTTTTCTTCTTGGTCCGTTGATTCCATGACTTCTTGATGCCATTAAACAACCACACTTCTTGTTTACCAGTCCAACACATAATACCAGAAGTAGGTTATACAAACAAGCAGTGATGCATTAAATAGATTTTTTTAAACAAAATGTCAATTACTACAGTTTCAATCAATTATATATTTTTTATAAGCGATTAAATTAAATATTCAATAATTCCCTCACCTCCTAATTATCATTATTATCTTTAATATTACTACTTTTGTTAATACAGTTTGTTAATTTTGTTATTATTATTACTGTTCTCACTTGTCCTCCTAATATCTCCTCATTATCATCATTATCACTATTTCTGCCATTGTCATTATTTAGGTTGTTGTAGTTGTAGTAGCAATAGTAAAATTAACAGTAGTTGTTGTTGTGGTTATAGTAGGAATTGCGGCTATAGTAGTTGTGGTTGTTGAAGTAGTTGTGATTGTTGAAGTAGTAGTAGTAGCAGTTGAAGTAGTTGTAGTAGTAGTTGTTGTAGTTGTGGTAGTAGTTGTCGCAGTAGTAGTAGCAGGAATAGTAGTCGCTGTAGTAGTAACATTAGTAGTAGCTGATATAGTACTTGTAATTATTATTGTCGCTATTGGCGTTTTGTTATGATTACTGTTGTCTTTTTTTACTGTCATTATATCTATGTTGTCACTCCTTACCACTGGTTTGAAACCACTGATATATATATATATATATATATATATATATATATATATATATATATATATATATATAGGGCTTGACATTAACTTTTTTGATCACCAGCTATATATATATATATATATATATATATATATATATATATATATATATATATATATATATATATATATATTGACATTAATTCATCGCCGGCCACTGTGGCTAGTAGATTTCCAACATTACTAGCCACTCACCATTTTCACTAGCCACACTTTTGTTGTTGGGAAAATATATTTTATGTTATGCATATGACTTATGTATGACTTTGGCATGCTAAAATTACTTGAGTTAGATTTTGTGTAATGTCCACATGCCTCCTCATTCATTTCACTTTTTGTGTGTTTTTTTTTGTGTGTGTGTGAGCTTGCTCAATGTGCACAAGCAAATGGGTTGTCGCGTTGCAATTAGCTTTTATTTTACATCACTTTTCAGAGCTTAAAATTAAGGATTTACCAAATTTATCTCTGACCACACCAAAAATAAATAAATAATAATTATTTCTTAGCTACAAATTTTAAATAATGTGTCAAAACAAGCAAAATATATCTGTATACATGCACTTTTTAATTCAACAAAACTTTTCTTTTAAAAAAATTGACATTTAAAAGAATTATTGTCATGTATATCTAAACTATGCACAGCAGTCTGTCCTGGTCAAATGTCCCAGATAAGCAGTTAACTACACATAAATGGGGAGTTAATCCCATATTAAAGCAATGTTATTGTAAAAAACGTTAATTAAACCACATTTACAAAAATACCTGTAAGCAAAAGAAACAGGTAAAAAAACACCTTGTGTGATAATGAAAAGATCACGCACACACGCTTAATGTTAGGCCTGTTAATAATCTGTTTAAAGAATAATTAAAACGAAAGCAGTGACCGCTGCTGCTAACAAAAGGATATATACATGTATTTTTTTAAATCTTGAGCTGTGGGTGCACGACCATCGCTTTTTGTTCAGTCTATTTCAGAGAGATCTCACCAGTTGCGTTTTCTCTGGCACGGTTGCTTGGCGCAGATAAACGGGAGCGTGCATGCTTTTTAACTTGCGCGCATCACATCACCTGCGTGTGCGAGTGATCATCCTCTTATTCTGTATTCATCTGCTTTCTTTTGCTTTCTCGAAACAATTAGTTTTGTCAGTCATGCTGCTTCTCGATTCTGAGATCACATTTGCACGCATATTGGGCCATCTGTATTGTCGAACCCTGCTTTCAAGAAAACTACAAATTAAAAATTATTTTCAACCAGCCAGTGGGAGCGGCTGTCTTACCCGTCATAGCGGAAATATACTCACATTTGGCGGGTTGGTGGGTGTTAATGTCAAGCATTGTATATGTGTATATATATATATATATATATATATATATATATATATATATATATATATATATATATATATATATATATATATATATATATATATATATATATATATATATATATATATATATAATGTATATGTGTGTGTATGTATATGTATATGTGTGTGCGTGCGTGTGTGTGTGTGTGTATATATAAATATTTTATTATCTTATTTATGTACTCTGACCTGCCGACCCAGTTATCTTTACATGCACGCAAACACACACACCTGCCAGTACCTGACTGTTTTGTTGTTTTTTGTCTTGTTTTTCATCTGTTATTTGTTGTTGATTTTGTCCCTCTTTTTCTTACATTGTAAGTGATCTCAATTTGTGTACCGTT